>NW_022261983.1:15885045-16002545 GCF_002021735.2 Oncorhynchus kisutch
TAGTAGACTGGGTTTTGATAGGGCATGGTGGTGGGTATTACCATCTAGTAGACTGGGTTTTGATAGGGCATGGTGGGGTTATTACCATCTAGTAGACTGGGGTTTTTGATAGGGCATGGGTGGGGGTTATTACCATCTAGTAGACTGGGTTTGATAGGGCATGGTGGGGTTATTACCATCTAGTAGACTGGGTTTTGATAGGGCATGGTGGGGTTATTACCATCTAGTATAACTGGGTTTTGATAGGGCATGGTGGGTTATTACCATCTAGTAGACTGGGTTTTTACCATCTAGTAGGATGGTTTTGAAAGGGCATGGTGGGGGTATTACCATCTAGTAGCCCGGGCTTTGATAGGGCATGGTGGGGTTATTACATCTAGTAGACGGGTTATTACCATCTAGTAGACTGGGTTTGATAGGGGCATGGTGGGTGGGGTTATTCATCTAGTAGACTTGGTTTAGATAGGGCATGGTGGGGTTATTACCATTAGTAGACTGGGTTTTGATAGGGCATGGGGACGGGGTTATTACCCTCTAGTAGACTGGGTTTTGATAGAGCATGGTGGACTGGGTTATTACCATCTAGAGACTGGGTTATTACCGTTAGTAAACTGGGTTTGATAGGCAATGGTGGGGTTATACCATCTAGTAGAATGGGTTTTGATAGGGCATGGTGGGGTTATTACCATCTAGTAGACTGGGGTTATTACATCTAATAGACTGGGTTTTGATAGGGCATGGTGGGGTTATTACCATCTTGTAGACTGGTTTTGATAGGGCATGGTGGGGTTATTACCATCTAGGGACTGGTTTGATAGGGAATGGTGGGGTATTACCATCTAGTTAGACTGGGTTGATAGGGCATGGGATGTTATTACCATCTAGTAGCATGGGTTGTACCATCTAGTAGACTGGGTTTTGATAGGGCATGGTGGGGTTATTACATCAGTAGACTTGGTTTTGATAGGGCATGGGGGTTATTACCATCTTGTAGACTGGGTTGTACCATCTAGTAGACTGGGTTTTGATAGGGCATGGTGGGGGGATATTACCATCTAGTAGACTGGGTTTTGATAGGGCATGGTGGGGTTATTACCATCTAGTAGACTGGGTTTTGATAGGGAATGGGTGGGGTTATTACCATCTAGTAGACTGTGTTTGTTAGGGCATGGGATGGGTTATTACCATCTAGTAGACTGGGTTGTTACCATCTAGTAGACTGGGTTTTCATAGTCCATGGTGGGGTTATTACCATCTAGTAGACTGGGTTTGAAAGGGCATGGTGGGTTATACCATCTAGTAGACTGGGTTTTGATAGGGCATGGTGGGGTTATTACCATCTAGTAGACTGGGTTTTGATAGGGCATGGTGGGGTTATTACCATCTAGTAGACTGGGTTTTGATAGGGCATGGTGGGGGGTATTACCATCTAGTAGACTGGGTTTTGATAGGGCATGGGGGGTGGGGTTATTACATCTAGTAGACTGGGTTTTAATAGGGCATGGGGGGGGTTATTACCATCTAGTAGACTGGGTTTGATAGGGCATGGTGGGGTTATTACCATCTAGTAGACTGGGTTATTACCATCTAGTAGACTGGGTTTTGATAGGGCATGGTGGGGATATTACCATCTAGTAGACTGGGTTTTGATAGGGCATGGTGGGGTTAATACCATCTAGTGGACTGGTTTTGATAGGGAATGGTGGGGTTATTACCCTCTAGTAGACTGTGTTTTGATAGGGCATGGGATGTTATTACCATCTAGTAGACTGGGTTGTTACCATCTAGTAGACTGGGTTTTCATAGTCCATGGTGGACTGGGTTATTACCATCTAGTAGACTGGGTTTTGATAGGGCATGGGGGGTTATTACCATCTAGTAGACTGGGTTTGATAGGGCATGGTGGGGTATTACCATCTAGTAGACTGGGTTTTGATAGGGCATGGTGGGGGTTATTACCATCTAGTAGACTGGTTTTGATAGGGCATGTGGGGTTATTACCATCTAGTAGACGGGTTATTACCATCTAGTACACTGGGTTTTGATAGGGCATGGTGGGGTTATTACCATCTAGTAGACTGGGTTTGATAGGGCATGGTGGGGTTATTACCATCTAGTATGACTGGGTTTGATAGGGCATGGTGGGGTTTATACCATCTAGTAGACTGGGTTATTACCATCTAGTACACTGGGTTTTGATAGGGCATGGTGGAGTTATTACCATCTAGTAGACTGGGTTTAGATAGGGCATGGTGGGGTTATTACCATCTAGTATACTGGGTTTTGATAGGGCATGGTGGGGTTATTACCATCTAGTAGACTGGGTTAGATAAGGCATGGTGGGGTTATTACCATCTAGTAGACTGGGTTTTTACCATCTAGTAGACTGGGTTTTGAAAGGGCATGGTGGGGTTATTACCATCTAGTAGCCTGGGCTTTGGTAGGGCATGGTGGGGTTATTACCATCTAGTAGACTGGGTTATTACCATCTAGTAGACTGGGTTTTGATAGGGCATGGTGGGTGGGGTTATTACCATCTAGTAGACTGGGTTTAGATAGGGCATGGTGGGGTTATTACCATCTAGTAGACTGGGTTTTGATAGGGCATGGTGGACTGGGCTTATTACCCTCTAGTAGACTGGGTTTTGATAGAGCATGGTGGACTGGGTTATTACCATCTAGTAGACTGGGTTATTACCATCTAGTAAACTGGGTTTTGATAGGGCATGGTGGGGTTATTACCATCTAGTAGACTGGGTTTTGATAGGGCATGGTGGGGTTATTACGATCTAGTAGACTGGGTTATTACCATCTAATAGACTGGGTTTTGATAGGGCATGGTGGGGTTATTACCATCTTGTAGACTGGGTTTTGATAGGGCATGGTGGGGTTATTACCATCTAGTAGACTGGGTTTTAATAGGGCATGGTGGTCTGGGTTATTACCATCTAGTAGACTGGGTTTTGATAGGGCATGGTGGGGTTATTACCATCTAGTAGACTGGGTTGTGATAGGGCATGGTGGGGTTATTACCATCTAGTAGAATGGGTTTTGATAGGGCATGGTGGGGTTATTACCATCTAGTAGACTAGGTTTTGATAGGGCATGGTGGGGGTTATTACCATCTAGTAGACTGGGTTTTGATAGGGCATGATGGGGTTATTACCATCTAGTAGACTGGGTTTTGATAGGGCATGGTGGGGTAATTACCATCTAGTAGACTGGGTTATTACCATCTAGTAGACTGGGTTTTGATAGGGCACGGTGGAGTTATTACCATCTAGTAGACTGGGTTTTGATAGGGCATGGTGGGGTTATTACCATCTAGTAGACTGGGTTTTGATAGGGCATGGTGGGGTTATTACCATCTAGTAGACTGGGTTTTGATAGGGCATGGTGGGTGGGGTTAATACCATCTAGTAGACTGGGTTTTAATAGGGCATGGTGGACTGGGTTATTACCATCTAGTAGACTGGGTTTTGATAGGGCACGGTGGGGTTATTACCATCTTGTAGACTGGGTTTTGATAGGGCATGGTGGGGTTATTACCATCTAGTAGACTGGGTTTTAATAGGGCATGGTGGTCTGGGTTATTACCATCTAGTAGACTGGGTTTTGATAGGGCATGGTGGGGTTATTACCATCTAGTAGACTGGGTTGTGATAGGGCATGGTGGGGTTATTACCATCTAGTAGAATGGGTTTTGATAGGGCATGGTGGGGTTAATACCATCTAGTAGACTAGGTTTTGATAGGGCATGGTGGGGTTATTACCATCTAGTAGACTGGGTTTTGATAGGGCATGATGGGGTTATTACCATCTAGTAGACTGGGTTTTGATAGGGCATGGTGGGGTAATTACCATCTAGTAGACTGGGTTTTGATAGGGCATGGTGGGTGGGGTTAATACCATCTAGTAGACTGGGTTTTAATAGGGCATGGTGGACTGGGTTATTACCATCTAGTAGACTGGGTTTTGATAGGGCACGGTGGGGTTATTACCATCTAGTAGACTGGGTTATTACCATCTAGTAGACTGGGTTTTAATAGGGCATGGTGGGGATATTACCATCTAGTAGACTGGGTTTTGATAGGGCATGGTGGGGTTATTACCATCTAGTAGACTGGGTTTTGATAGGGCATGGTGGGTGGGGTTAATACCATCTAGTAGACTGGGTTTTAATAGGGCATGGTGGACTGGGTTATTACAATCTAGTAGACTGGGTTTTGATAGGGCACGGTGGGGTTATTACCATCTAGTAGACTGGGTTGTTACCATCTAGTAGACTGGGTTTCATAGTCCATGGTGGGGTTATTACCATCTAGTAGACTGTGTTTTGATAGGGCATGGGATGTTATTACCATCTTGTAGACTGGGTTGTTACCATCTAGTAGACTGGGGTTTTCATAGTCCATAGTGGACTGGGTTATTACCATCTAGTAGACTGGGTTTTGATAGGGCATGGTGGGGTTATTACCATCTAGTAGACTGGGTTTTGATAGGGCATGGTGGGGTTATTACCATCTAGTAGACTGGGTTTTGATAGGGCATGGTGGGGTTATTACCATCTAGTAGACTGGGTTATTACCATCTAGTAGATTGGGTTTAGATAGGGCATGGTGGGGTTATTACCATCTAGTAGACTGGGTTTAGATAGGGCATGGTGGGTGGGGTTATTACCATCTAGTATACTGGGTTTTGATAGGGCATGGTGGGGTTATTACCATCTAGTAGACTGGGTTTGATAAGGCATGGTGGGGTTATTACCATCTAGTAGACTGGGTTTTTACCATCTAGTAGACTGGGTTTTGAAAGGGCATGGTGGGGTTATTACCATCTAGTAGCCTGGGCTTTGATAGGGCATGGTGGGGTTATTACCATCTAGTAGACGGGGTTATTACCATCTAGTAGACTGGGTTTTGATAGGGCATGGTGGGTGGGGTTATTACCATCTAGTAGACTGGGTTTAGATAGGGCATGGTGGGGTTATTACCATCTAGTAAACTGGGTTTTGATAGGGCATGGTGGACTGGGTTATTACCCTCTAGTAGACTGGGTTTTGATAGAGCATGGTGGACTGGGTTATTACCATCTAGTAGACTGGGTTATTACCATCTAGTAAACTGGGTTTTGATAGGGCATGGTGGGGTTATTACCATCTAGTAGAATGGGTTTTGATAGGGCATGGTGGGGTTATTACCATCTAGTAGACTGGGTTATTACCATCTAATAGACTGGGTTTCGATAGGGCATGGTGGGGTTATTACCATCTTGTAGACTGGGTTTTGATAGGGCATGGTGGGGTTATTACCATCTAGTAGACAGGGTTTTAATAGGGCATGGTGGTCTGGGTTATTACCATCTAGTAGACTGGGTTTTGATAGGGCATGGTGGGGTTATTACCATCTAGTAGACTGGGTTGTGATAGGGGATGGTGGGGTTATTACCATCTAGTAGAATGGGTTTTGATAGGGCATGGTGGGGTTATTACCATCTAGTAGACTAGGTTTTGATAGGGCATGGTGGGGTTATTACCATCTAGTAGACTGGGTTTTGATAGGGCATGGTGTGGTTATTACCATCTAGTAGACTGGGTTTTGATAGGGCATGGTGGGGTAATTACCATCTAGTAGACTGGGTTATTACCATCTAGTAGACTGGGTTTTGATAGGGCACGGTGGAGTTATTACCATCTAGTAGACTGGGTTTTGATAGGGCATGGTGGGGTTATTACCATCTAGTAGACTGGGTTTTGATAGGGCATGGTGGGGTTATTACCATCTAGTAGACTGGGTTTTGATAGGGCATGGTGGGTGGGGTTATTACCATCTAGTAGACTGGGTTTTAATAGGGCATGGTGGACTGGGTTATTACCATCTAGTAGACTGGGTTTTGATAGGGCATGGTGGGGTTATTACCATCTAGTAGACTGGGTTATTACCATCTAGTAGACTGGGTTTTGATAGGGCATGGTGGGGATATTACCATCTAGTAGACTGGGTTTTGATAGGGCATGGTGGGGTTAATACCATCTAGTGGACTGGGTTTTGATAGGGAATGGTGGGGTTATTACCATCTAGTAGACTGTGTTTTGATATGGCATGGGATGTTATTACCATCTAGTATACTGGGTTGTTACCATCTAGTAGACTGGGTTTTCATTGTCCATGGTGGGGTTATTACCATCTAGTAGACAGGGTTTTGATAGGGCATGGTGGGGTTATTACCATCTAGTAGACTGGGTTTTGATAGGGCATGGTGGGGTTATTACCATCTAGTAGACTGGGTTTTGATAGGGCATGGTGGGTGGGGTTATTACCATCTAGTAGACTGGGTTTTAATAGGGCATGGTGGACTGGGTTATTACCATCTAGTAGACTGGGTTATTACCATCTAGTAGACTGGGTTTTGATAGGGCATGTTGGGGTTATTACCATCTAGTAGACTGGGTTTTGATTCGGTCATGGTGGGGTTATTACCATCTAGTAGACTGGGTTTTGATAGGGCTTGGTGGGGTTATTACCATCTAGTAGACTGGGTTTTGATAGGGCATGGTGGGTTTATTACCATCTAGTAGACTGGGTTTTGATAGGGCATGGAGGGGTTATTACCATCTAGTAGACTGGGTTTTGATAGGGCATGTTGGGGTTATTACCATCTAGTAGACTGGGTTATTACCATCTAGTATACTAGGATTTGATGGGGCATGGTGGGGTTATTACAATCTAGTAGACTGTGTTTTGATTGGGCATGGTGGGGTTATTACCATCTAGTAGACTGGGTTTTGACAGGGCATGGTGGGTGGGGTTATTACCATCTAGTAGACTGGGTTTTGATAGGGCATGGTGGACTGGGTTATTACCATCTAGTAGACTTGGTTATTACCATCTAGTAGACTGGGTTTTGATAGGGCATGGTGGGGTTATTACCATCTAGTAGACTGGGTGTTGATAGGGCATGGTGGGGTTATTACCATCTAGTAGACTGAGTTTTGATAGGGCATGGTGGGGTTATTACCATCTTGTAGACTGGGTTTTGATAGGGCATGGTGGGGTTATTACCATCTAGTAGACTGGGTTTTGATAGGGCATGGTGGGGTTATTACCATCTAGTAGACTGGGTTATTACCATCTAGTAGACTGGGTTTTGATAGGGCATGGTGGAGTTATTACCATCTAGTAGACTGGGTTTTGATAGGGAATGGTGGGGTTATTACCATCTAGTAGACTGTGTTTTGATATGGCATGGGATGTTATTACCATCTAGTATACTGGGTTGTTACCATCTAGTAGACTGGGTTTTCATTGTCCATGGTGGGGTTATTACCATCTAGTAGACAGGGTTTTGATAGGGCATGGTGGGGTTATTACCATCTAGTAGACTGGGTTTTGATAGGGCATGGTGGGGTTATTACCATCTAGTAGACTGGGTTTTGATAGGGCATGGTGGGGTTATTACCATCTAGTAGACTGGGTTTTGATAGGGCATGGTGGGTGGGGTTATTACCATCTAGTAGACTGGGTTTTAATAGGGCATGGTGGACTGGGTTATTACCATCTAGTAGACTGGGTTATTACCATCTAGTAGACTGGGTTTTGATAGGGCATGTTGGGGTTATTACCATCTAGTAGACTGGGTTTAGATAGGGCATGGTGGGTGGGGTTATTACCATCTAGTATACTGGGTTTTGATAGGGCATGGTGGGGTTATTACCATCTAGTAGACTGGGTTTGATAAGGCATGGTGGGGTTATTACCATCTAGTAGACTGGGTTTTTACCATCTAGTAGACTGGGTTTTGAAAGGGCATGGTGGGGTTATTACCATCTAGTAGCCTGGGCTTTGATAGGGCATGGTGGGGTTATTACCATCTAGTAGACGGGGTTATTACCATCTAGTAGACTGGGTTTTGATAGGGCATGGTGGGTGGGGTTATTACCATCTAGTAGACTGGGTTTAGATAGGGCATGGTGGGGTTATTACCATCTAGTAAACTGGGTTTTGATAGGGCATGGTGGACTGGGTTATTACCCTCTAGTAGACTGGGTTTTGATAGAGCATGGTGGACTGGGTTATTACCATCTAGTAGACTGGGTTATTACCATCTAGTAAACTGGGTTTTGATAGGGCATGGTGGGGTTATTACCATCTAGTAGAATGGGTTTTGATAGGGCATGGTGGGGTTATTACCATCTAGTAGACTGGGTTATTACCATCTAATAGACTGGGTTTCGATAGGGCATGGTGGGGTTATTACCATCTTGTAGACTGGGTTTTGATAGGGCATGGTGGGGTTATTACCATCTAGTAGACAGGGTTTTAATAGGGCATGGTGGTCTGGGTTATTACCATCTAGTAGACTGGGTTTTGATAGGGCATGGTGGGGTTATTACCATCTAGTAGACTGGGTTGTGATAGGGGATGGTGGGGTTATTACCATCTAGTAGAATGGGTTTTGATAGGGCATGGTGGGGTTATTACCATCTAGTAGACTAGGTTTTGATAGGGCATGGTGGGGTTATTACCATCTAGTAGACTGGGTTTTGATAGGGCATGGTGTGGTTATTACCATCTAGTAGACTGGGTTTTGATAGGGCATGGTGGGGTAATTACCATCTAGTAGACTGGGTTATTACCATCTAGTAGACTGGGTTTTGATAGGGCACGGTGGAGTTATTACCATCTAGTAGACTGGGTTTTGATAGGGCATGGTGGGGTTATTACCATCTAGTAGACTGGGTTTTGATAGGGCATGGTGGGGTTATTACCATCTAGTAGACTGGGTTTTGATAGGGCATGGTGGGTGGGGTTATTACCATCTAGTAGACTGGGTTTTAATAGGGCATGGTGGACTGGGTTATTACCATCTAGTAGACTGGGTTTTGATAGGGCATGGTGGGGTTATTACCATCTAGTAGACTGGGTTATTACCATCTAGTAGACTGGGTTTTGATAGGGCATGGTGGGGATATTACCATCTAGTAGACTGGGTTTTGATAGGGCATGGTGGGGTTAATACCATCTAGTGGACTGGGTTTTGATAGGGAATGGTGGGGTTATTACCATCTAGTAGACTGTGTTTTGATATGGCATGGGATGTTATTACCATCTAGTATACTGGGTTGTTACCATCTAGTAGACTGGGTTTTCATTGTCCATGGTGGGGTTATTACCATCTAGTAGACAGGGTTTTGATAGGGCATGGTGGGGTTATTACCATCTAGTAGACTGGGTTTTGATAGGGCATGGTGGGGTTATTACCATCTAGTAGACTGGGTTTTGATAGGGCATGGTGGGTGGGGTTATTACCATCTAGTAGACTGGGTTTTAATAGGGCATGGTGGACTGGGTTATTACCATCTAGTAGACTGGGTTATTACCATCTAGTAGACTGGGTTTTGATAGGGCATGTTGGGGTTATTACCATCTAGTAGACTGGGTTTTGATTCGGTCATGGTGGGGTTATTACCATCTAGTAGACTGGGTTTTGATAGGGCTTGGTGGGGTTATTACCATCTAGTAGACTGGGTTTTGATAGGGCATGGTGGGTTTATTACCATCTAGTAGACTGGGTTTTGATAGGGCATGGAGGGGTTATTACCATCTAGTAGACTGGGTTTTGATAGGGCATGTTGGGGTTATTACCATCTAGTAGACTGGGTTATTACCATCTAGTATACTAGGATTTGATGGGGCATGGTGGGGTTATTACAATCTAGTAGACTGTGTTTTGATTGGGCATGGTGGGGTTATTACCATCTAGTAGACTGGGTTTTGACAGGGCATGGTGGGTGGGGTTATTACCATCTAGTAGACTGGGTTTTGATAGGGCATGGTGGACTGGGTTATTACCTTCTAGTAGACTTGGTTATTACCATCTAGTAGACTGGGTTTTGATAGGGCATGGTGGGGTTATTACCATCTAGTAGACTGGGTGTTGATAGGGCATGGTGGGGTTATTACCATCTAGTAGACTGAGTTTTGATAGGGCATGGTGGGGTTATTACCATCTTGTAGACTGGGTTTTGATAGGGCATGGTGGGGTTATTACCATCTAGTAGACTGGGTTTTGATAGGGCATGGTGGGGTTATTACCATCTAGTAGACTGGGTTATTACCATCTAGTAGACTGGGTTTTGATAGGGCATGGTGGAGTTATTACCATCTAGTAGACTGGGTTTTGATAGGGAATGGTGGGGTTATTACCATCTAGTAGACTGTGTTTTGATATGGCATGGGATGTTATTACCATCTAGTATACTGGGTTGTTACCATCTAGTAGACTGGGTTTTCATTGTCCATGGTGGGGTTATTACCATCTAGTAGACAGGGTTTTGATAGGGCATGGTGGGGTTATTACCATCTAGTAGACTGGGTTTTGATAGGGCATGGTGGGGTTATTACCATCTAGTAGACTGGGTTTTGATAGGGCATGGTGGGGTTATTACCATCTAGTAGACTGGGTTTTGATAGGGCATGGTGGGTGGGGTTATTACCATCTAGTAGACTGGGTTTTAATAGGGCATGGTGGACTGGGTTATTACCATCTAGTAGACTGGGTTATTACCATCTAGTAGACTGGGTTTTGATAGGGCATGTTGGGGTTATTACCATCTAGTAGACTGGGTTTAGATAGGGCATGGTGGGTGGGGTTATTACCATCTAGTATACTGGGTTTTGATAGGGCATGGTGGGGTTATTACCATCTAGTAGACTGGGTTTGATAAGGCATGGTGGGGTTATTACCATCTAGTAGACTGGGTTTTTACCATCTAGTAGACTGGGTTTTGAAAGGGCATGGTGGGGTTATTACCATCTAGTAGCCTGGGCTTTGATAGGGCATGGTGGGGTTATTACCATCTAGTAGACGGGGTTATTACCATCTAGTAGACTGGGTTTTGATAGGGCATGGTGGGTGGGGTTATTACCATCTAGTAGACTGGGTTTAGATAGGGCATGGTGGGGTTATTACCATCTAGTAAACTGGGTTTTGATAGGGCATGGTGGACTGGGTTATTACCCTCTAGTAGACTGGGTTTTGATAGAGCATGGTGGACTGGGTTATTACCATCTAGTAGACTGGGTTATTACCATCTAGTAAACTGGGTTTTGATAGGGCATGGTGGGGTTATTACCATCTAGTAGAATGGGTTTTGATAGGGCATGGTGGGGTTATTACCATCTAGTAGACTGGGTTATTACCATCTAATAGACTGGGTTTCGATAGGGCATGGTGGGGTTATTACCATCTTGTAGACTGGGTTTGATAGGGCATGGTGGGGTTATTACCATCTAGTAGACAGGGTTTTAATAGGGCATGGTGGTCTGGGTTATTACCATCTAGTAGACTGGGTTTTGATAGGGCATGGTGGGGTTATTACCATCTAGTAGACTGGGTTGTGATAGGGGATGGTGGGGTTATTACCATCTAGTAGAATGGGTTTTGATAGGGCATGGTGGGGTTATTACCATCTAGTAGACTAGGTTTTGATAGGGCATGGTGGGGTTATTACCATCTAGTAGACTGGGTTTTGATAGGGCATGGTGTGGTTATTACCATCTAGTAGACTGGGTTTTGATAGGGCATGGTGGGGTAATTACCATCTAGTAGACTGGGTTATTACCATCTAGTAGACTGGGTTTTGATAGGGCACGGTGGAGTTATTACCATCTAGTAGACTGGGTTTTGATAGGGCATGGTGGGGTTATTACCATCTAGTAGACTGGGTTTTGATAGGACATGGTGGGGTTATTACCATCTAGTAGACTGGGTTTTGATAGGGCATGGTGGGTGGGGTTATTACCATCTAGTAGACTGGGTTTTAATAGGGCATGGTGGACTGGGTTATTACCATCTAGTAGACTGGGTTTTGATAGGGCATGGTGGGGTTATTACCATCTAGTAGACTGGGTTATTACCATCTAGTAGACTGGGTTTTGATAGGGCATGGTGGGGATATTACCATCTAGTAGACTGGGTTTTGATAGGGCATGGTGGGGTTAATACCATCTAGTGGACTGGGTTTTGATAGGGAATGGTGGGGTTATTACCATCTAGTAGACTGTGTTTTGATATGGCATGGGATGTTATTACCATCTAGTATACTGGGTTGTTACCATCTAGTAGACTGGGTTTTCATTGTCCATGGTGGGGTTATTACCATCTAGTAGACAGGGTTTTGATAGGGCATGGTGGGGTTATTACCATCTAGTAGACTGGGTTTTGATAGGGCATGGTGGGGTTATTACCATCTAGTAGACTGGGTTTTGATAGGGCATGGTGGGTGGGGTTATTACCATCTAGTAGACTGGGTTTTAATAGGGCATGGTGGACTGGGTTATTACCATCTAGTAGACTGGGTTATTACCATCTAGTAGACTGGGTTTTGATAGGGCATGTTGGGGTTATTACCATCTAGTAGACTGGGTTTTGATTCGGTCATGGTGGGGGTTATTACCATCTAGTAGACTGGGTTTTGATAGGGCTTGGTGGGGTTATTACCATCTAGTAGACTGGGTTTTGATAGGGCATGGTGGGTTTATTACCATCTAGTAGACTGGGTTTTGATAGGGCATGGAGGGGTTATTACCATCTAGTAGACTGGGTTTTGATAGGGCATGTTGGGGTTATTACCATCTAGTAGACTGGGTTATTACCATCTAGTATACTAGGATTTGATGGGGCATGGTGGGGTTATTACAATCTAGTAGACTGTGTTTGATTGGGCATGGTGGGGTTATTACCATCTAGTAGACTGGGTTTTGACAGGGCATGGTGGGTGGGGTTATTACCATCTAGTAGACTGGGTTTTGATAGGGCATGGTGGACTGGGTTATTACCTTCTAGTAGACTTGGTTATTACCATCTAGTAGACTGGGTTTTGATAGGGCATGGTGGGGTTATTACCATCTAGTAGACTGGGTGTTGATAGGGCATGGTGGGGTTATTACCATCTAGTAGACTGAGTTTTGATAGGGCATGGTGGGGTTATTACCATCTTGTAGACTGGGTTTTGATAGGGCATGGTGGGGTTATTACCATCTAGTAGACTGGGTTTTGATAGGGCATGGTGGGGTTATTACCATCTAGTAGACTGGGTTATTACCATCTAGTAGACTGGGTTTTGATAGGGCATGGTGGAGTTATTACCATCTAGTAGACTGGGTTTTGATAGGGAATGGTGGGGTTATTACCATCTAGTAGACTGTGTTTTGATATGGCATGGGATGTTATTACCATCTAGTATACTGGGTTGTTACCATCTAGTAGACTGGGTTTTCATTGTCCATGGTGGGGTTATTACCATCTAGTAGACAGGGTTTTGATAGGGCATGGTGGGGTTATTACCATCTAGTAGACTGGGTTTTGATAGGGCATGGTGGGGTTATTACCATCTAGTAGACTGGGTTTTGATAGGGCATGGTGGGGTTATTACCATCTAGTAGACTGGGTTTTGATAGGGCATGGTGGGTGGGGTTATTACCATCTAGTAGACTGGGTTTTAATAGGGCATGGTGGACTGGGTTATTACCATCTAGTAGACTGGGTTATTACCATCTAGTAGACTGGGTTTTGATAGGGCATGTTGGGGTTATTACCATCTAGTAGACTGGGTTTTGATTCGGTCATGGTGGGGTTATTACCATCTAGTAGACTGGGTTTTGATAGGGCTTGGTGGGGTTATTACCATCTAGTAGACTGGGTTTTGATAGGGCATGGTGGGTTTATTACCATCTAGTAGACTGGGTTTTGATAGGGCATGGAGGGGTTATTACCATCTAGTAGACTGGGTTTTGATAGGGCATGTTGGGGTTATTACCATCTAGTAGACTGGGTTATTACCATCTAGTATACTAGGATTTGATGGGGCATGGTGGGGTTATTACAATCTAGTAGACTGTGTTTTGATTGGGCATGGTGGGGTTATTACCATCTAGTAGACTGGGTTTTGACAGGGCATGGTGGGTGGGGTTATTACCATCTAGTAGACTGGGTTTTGATAGGGCATGGTGGACTGGGTTATTACCTTCTAGTAGACTTGGTTATTACCATCTAGTAGACTGGGTTTTGATAGGGCATGGTGGGGTTATTACCATCTAGTAGACTGGGTGTTGATAGGGCATGGTGGGGTTATTACCATCTAGTAGACTGAGTTTTGATAGGGCATGGTGGGGTTATTACCATCTTGTAGACTGGGTTTTGATAGGGCATGGTGGGTTATTACCATCTAGTAGACTGGGTTTTGATAGGGCATGGTGGGGTTATTACCATCTAGTAGACTGGGTTATTACCATCTAGTAGACTGGGTTTTGATAGGGCATGGTGGAGTTATTACCATCTAGTAGACTGGGTTTTGATAGGGAATGGTGGGGTTATTACCATCTAGTAGACTGTGTTTTGATATGGCATGGGATGTTATTACCATCTAGTATACTGGGTTGTTACCATCTAGTAGACTGGGTTTTCATTGTCCATGGTGGGGTATTACCATCTAGTAGACAGGGTTTTGATAGGGCATGTGGGGTTATTACCATCTAGTAGACTGGGTTTTGATAGGGCATGGTGGGGTTATTACCATCTAGTAGACTGGGTTTTGATAGGGCATGGTGGGGTTATTACCATCTAGTAGACTGGGTTTTGATAGGGCATGGTGGGTGGGGTTATTACCATCTAGTAGACTGGGTTTTAAATAGGGCATGGTGGACTGGGTTATTACCATCTAGTAGACTGGGTTATTACCATCTAGTAGACTGGGTTTTGATAGGGCATGTTGGGGTTATTACATCTAGTAGACTGGGTTTTGATTCGGTCATGGTGGGGTTATTACCATCTAGTAGACTGGGTTTTGATAGGGCATGGTGGGGTTACTACCATCTAGTAGACTGGGTTTGATAGGGCATGGTGGGGTTATTACCATCTAGTAGACTGGGTTTTGATAGGGCATGGAGGGGTTATTACCATCTAGTAGACTGGGTTTTGATAGGGCATGTTGGGGTTATTACCATCTAGTAGACTGGGTTATTACCATCTAGTATACTAGGATTTGATAGGGCATGGTGGGGTTATTACAATCTAGTAGACTGGGTTTGATAGGGCATGGTGGGGTTATTACCATCTAGTAGACTGTGTTTTGATTGGGCATGGTGGACTGGGTTATTACCATCTAGTAGACTGGGTTTTGATAGGGCATGGTGGGGTGGGGTTATTACCATCTAGTAGACTGGGTTTTGATAGGGCAGGGTGGTGGGGTTATTACCATCTAGTAGACTGGGTTTTGATAGGGCATGGTGGACTGGGTTATTACCATCTAGTAGACTGGGTTATTACCATCTAGTAGACTGGGTTTTGATAGGGCATGGTGGGGTTATTACCATCTAGTAGACTGGGTTTTGATAGGGCATGGTGGGGTTATTACCATCTAGTAGACTGGGTTTTAATAGGGCATGGTGGGGTTATTACCATCTAGTAGACTGGGTTTTGATAGGGCATGGTGGGGTTATTACCATCTAGTAGACTGGGTTTTGATAGGGCATGGTGGGGTTATTACCATCTAGTAGACTGGGTTTTGATAGGGCATGGTGGGGTTATTACCATCTAGTAGACTGGGTTTTGATAGGGCATGGTGGGGTTATTACCATCTAGTAGACTGGGTTTTGATAGGGCATGGTGTGGGTTATTACCATCTAGTAGACTGGGTTTTGATAGGGCATGGTGGGGTAATTACCATCTAGTAGACTGGGTAGTTACCATCTAGTAGACTGGGTTTTGATAGGGGCACGGTGGAGTTATTACCATCTAGTAGACTGGGTTTTGATAGGGGCATGGTGGGGTTATACCAGCTAGTAGACTGGAGGATTTGTGATAGGGCATGGTTGGGGTTATTACCATCTAGTAGACTGGGTTTTGATAGGGCATGGTGGGTGGGGGTTATTACCATCTAGTAGAACTGGGTTGTAATAGGGCATGGTGGACTGGGTTATTACATCTAGTAGACTGGGTTTTGATAGGGAATGGTGGGGTTATTACCATCTAGTAGACTGGTGTTTTGGAAATGGCATGGATGTTATTACCATCTAGTATCCTGGGGGTTGTTACCATCTAGTAGACTGGGTTTTCATTGTCCATGGGTGGGGGTTATTACCATCTAGTAGACAGGGTTTTAATAGGGCATGGTGGGGTTATTACCATCTAGTAGACTGGGTTTTGATAGGTGCATGGTGGGGTTATTACCATCTAGTAGACTGGGTTTTGATAGGGCATGGTGGGTGGGGTTATTACCATCTAGTAGACTGGGTTTAATAGGGCATGGTGGACCTGGGTTATTACCATCTAGTAGACTGGTTATTACCATCTAGTAGACTGGGTTTGATAGGGCATGTTGGGGTTATTACCATCTAGTAGACTGGGTTTTGATTCGGTCATGGTGGGGTTATTACCATCTAGTAGACTGGGTTTTGATAGGGCATGGTGGGGTTATTACCATCTAGTAGACTGGGTTTTGATAGGGCATGGTGGGTTTATTACCATCTAGTAGACTGGGTTTTGATAGGGCATGGAGGGGTTATTACCATCTAGTAGACTGGGTTTTGATAGGGCATGTTGGGGTTATTACCATCTAGTAGACTGGGTTATTACCATCTAGTATACTAGGATTTGATGGGGCATGGTGGGGTTATTACAATCTAGTAGACTGTGTTTTGATTGGGCATGGTGGGGTTATTACCATCTAGTAGACTGGGTTTTTGATAGGGCATGGTGGGGTGGGGTTATTACCATCTAGTAGACTGGGTTTTGATAGGGGCATGGTGGACTGGGTTATTACCATCTAGTAGACTTGGTTATTACCATCTAGTAGACTGGGTTTTGATAGGGCATGGTGGGGTTATTACCATCTAGTAGACTGGGTGTTGATAGGGCATGGTGGGGTTATTACCCATCTAGTAGACTGAGTTTGATAGGGCATGGTGGGGTTATTACCATCTT
The DNA here is from genome assembly GCF_002021735.2 of Oncorhynchus kisutch. Lineage (NCBI taxonomy): Eukaryota > Metazoa > Chordata > Actinopteri > Salmoniformes > Salmonidae > Oncorhynchus > Oncorhynchus kisutch. Next base: position 15,902,029 of record NW_022261983.1, read on the forward strand.
GTAGACTGGGTTTGATAGGGCATGGTGGGGTTATTACCATCTAGTAGACTGGGTTTTGATAGGGCATGGTGGGGTTATTACCATCTAGTAGACTGGGTTATTACCATCTAGTAGACTGGTTTTGATAGGGCATGGTGGAGTTATTACCATCTAGTAGACTGGGTTTTGATAGGGAATGGTGGGGTTATTACCATCTAGAAGACTGTGTTTTGATATGGCATGGGATGTTATTACCATCTAGTATACTGGGTTGTTACCATCTAGTAGACTGGGTTTTCATTGTCCATGGTGGGGTTATTACCATCTAGTAGACAGGGTTTTTATAGGGCATGGTGGGGTTATTACCATCTAGTAGACTGGGTTTTGATAGGGCATGGTGGGTGGGGTTATTACCATCTAGTAGACTGGGTTTTAATAGGGCATGGTGGACTGGGTATTACCATCTAGTAGACTGGGTTATTACCATCTAGTAGACTGGGTTTTGATAGGGCATGTTGGGGTTATTACCATCTAGTAGACTGGGTTTTGATTCGGTCATGGTGGGGTTATTACCATCTAGTAGACTGGGTTTTGATAGGGCATGGTGGGGTTATTACCATCTAGTAGACTGGGTTTTGATAGGGCATGGTGGGGTTATTACCATCTAGTAGACTGGGTTTGATAGGGCATGGAGGGGTTATTACCATCTAGTAGACTGGGTTTTGATAGGGCATGTTGGGGTTATTACCATCTAGTAGACTGGGGTTATTACCATCTAGTATACTAGGATTTGATAGGGCATGGTGGGGTTATTACAATCTAGTAGACTGGGTTTGATAGGGCATGGTGGGTTTATTACCATCTAGTAGACTGTGTTTTGATTGGGCATGGTGGACTGGGTTATTACCATCTAGTAGACTGGGTTTTGATAGGGCATGGTGGGTGGGGTTATTACCATCTAGTAGACTGGGTTTTGATAGGGCATGGTGGGTGGGGTTATTACCATCTAGTAGACTGGGTTTGATAGGGCATGGTGGACTGGGTTATTACCATCTAGTAGACTTGGTTATTACCATCTAGTAGACTGGGTTTTGATAGGGGCATGGTGGGGTATTACCATCTAGTAGACTGGGTTGTTGATAGGGCATGGTGGGGTTATTACCATCTAGTAGACTGAGTTTTGATAGGGCATGGTGGGGTTATTACCATCTTGTAGACTGGGTTTGATAGGGCATGGTGGGGTTATTACCATCTAGTAGACTGGGTTTTGATAGGGCATGGTGTGGTTATTACCATCTAGTAGACTGGGTTATTACCATCTAGTAGACTGGGTTTTGATAGGGCATGGTGGAGTTATTACCATCTAGTAGACTGGGTTTTGATAGGGCATGGTGGGGTTATTACCATCTTGTAGACTGGGTTTTGATAGGGCATGGTGGTGTTATTACCATCTAGTAGACTGGGTTGTGATAGGGCATGGTGGGGTAATTACCATCTAGTAGAATGGGTTTTGATAGGGCATGGTGGGGTTATTACCATCTAGTAGACTAGGTTTTGATAGGGCATGGTGGGTTATTACCATCTAGTAGACTGGGTTTTTGATAGGGCATGGTGTGGTTATTACCATCTAGTAGACTGGGTTTTGATAGGGCAAGGTGGTGTAATTACCATCTAGTAGACTGGGTTATTACCATCTAGTAGACTGGGTTTTGATAGGGCACGGTGGAGTTATTACCATCTAGTAGACTGGGTTTTGATAGGGCATGGTGGGGTTATTACCATCTAGTAGACTGGGTTTTGATAGGGCATGGTGGGGTTATTACCATCTAGTAGAATGGGTTTTGATAGGGCATGGTGGGTGGGGTTATTACCATCTAGTAGACTGGGTTTTAATAGGGCATGGTGGACTGGGTTATTACCATCTAGTAGACTGGGTTTTGATAGGGCATGGTGGGGTTATTACCATCTAGTAGACTGGGTTATTACCATCTAGTAGACTGGGTTTTGATAGGGCATGGTGGGGATACTACCATCTAGTAGACTGGGTTTTGATAGGGCATGGTGGGGTTAATACCATCTAGTGGACTGGGTTTTGATAGGGAATGGTGGGGTTATTACCATCTAGTAGACTGTGTTTTGATATGGCATGGGATGTTATTAACATCTAGTAAAACTGGGTTGTTACCATCTAGTAGACTGGGGTTTTGATAGGGCATGGTGGGGTTATTACCATCTAGTAGACTGGGTTTTGATAGGGCATGGTGGGTGGGGTTATTACCATCTAGTAGACTGGGTTTTAATAGGGCATGTGGACTGGGTTATTACCATCTAGTAGACTGGGTTATTACCATCTAGTAGACTGGGTTTTGATAGGGCATGTTGGGGTTATTACCATCTAGTAGACTGTGTTTTGATAGGGCATGGTGGGGTTATTACCATCTAGTAGACTGTGTTTTGATAGGGCATGGTGGGGTTATTACCATCTAGTAGACTGTGTTTTGATAGGGCATGGTGGGGTTATTACCATCTAGTAGACTGGGTTATTACCATCTAGTAGACTGGGTTTTGATAGGGCATGGTGGAGTTATTACCATCTAGTAGACTGGGTTTTGATAGGGGCATGGTGGGTTATTACCATCTAGTAGACTGGGTTATTACCATCTAGTAGACTTGGTTTTGATAGGGCATGGTGAGTTATTACCATCTAGTAGACTGGGTTTTGATAGGGCATGTGGGGTTATTACCATCTAGTAGACTGGGTTTTGATAGGGCATGGTTGGGTTATTACCATCTAGTAGACTGGGTTATTACCATCTAGTAGACTGGGTTATTACCATCTAGTAGACTGGGGTTATTACCATCTAGTATACTAGGATTTGATAGGGCATGGTGGGGTTATTACAATCTAGTGACTGGGTTTTGATAGGGCATGGTGGGGTTATTACCATCTAGTAGACTGTGTTTGATTGGGCATGGTGGGGTTATTACCATCTAGTAGACTGGGTTTTGATAGGGCATGGTGGGTGGGGTTATTACCATCTAGTAGACTGGGTTTTGATAGGGCATGCTGGACTGGGTTATTACCATCTAGTAGACTTGTTATTACCAGCTAGTAGACTGGGTTTTGATAGGGCATGGTGGGGTTATTACCATCTAGTAGACTGGGTGTTGATAGGGCCATGGTGGGGTTATTACCATCTAGTAGACTGAGTTTGATAGGGCATGGTGGGGTTATTACCATCTTGTAGACTGGGTTTTGATAGGGCATGGTGGGGTTTACATCTAGTAGACTGGGTTTTGATAGGGGCATGTGGGGTTATTACCATCTAGTAGACTGGTTATTACCATCTAGTAGACTGGGTTTTGATAGAGCATGGTGGAGTATTACCATCTAGTAGACTGGGTTTTGATAGGGCAGGTGGGTTATACCATCTTGTAGACTGGGGTTTTGATAGGGCATGTGGTGTTATTACCATCTAGTAGACTGGGTTTTGATAGGGCATGGTGGGTTATTACCATCTAGTAGACTGGGTTATTACCATCTAGTAGACTGGGTTTTGATAGGGCATGGTGGGGTTATTACCATCTAGTAGACTGGGTTTTGATAGGGCATGGTGGGGTTATTACCATCTAGTAGACTGGGTTTTGATAGGGCATGGTGGGGTTATTACCATCTAGTAGACTGGGTTTTGATAGGGCATGGTGGGGTTATTACCATCTAGTAGACTGGGTTTTGATAGGGCATGGTGGGGTTATTACCATCTAGTAGACTGGGTTTTGATAGGGCATGGTGGGGTTATTACCATCTAGTAGACTGGGTTATTACCATCTAGTAGACTTGGTTTTGATAGGGCATGGTGGGGTTATTACCATCTAGTAGACTGGGTTTTGATAGGGCATGGTGGGGTTATTACCATCTAGTAGACTGGGTTTTGATAGGGCATGGTGGGGTTATTACCATCTAGTAGACTGGGTTATTACCATCTAGTAGACTGGGTTTTGATAGGGCATGGTGGGGTTATTACCATCTAGTAGACTGGGTTTTGATAGGGCATGGTGGGGTTATTACCATCTAGTAGACTGGGTTTTGATAGGGCATGGTGGGGTTATTACCATCTAGTAGACTGGGTTTTGATAGGGCATGGTGGGGTTATTACCATCTAGTAGACTGGGTTGTTACCATCTAGTAGACTGGGTTTTCATAGTCCATGGTGGGGTTATTACCATCTAGTAGACTGGGTTTTGATAGGGCATGGTGGGGTTATTACCATCTAGTAGACTGGGTTTTGATAGGGCATGGTGGGGTTATTACCATCTAGTAGACTGGTTTTGATAGGGCATGGTGGGGTTATTACCATCTAGTAGACTGGGTTTTGATAGGGCATGGTGGGGTTATTACCATCTAGTAGACTGGGTTTTGATAGGGCATGGTGGGGTTATTACCATCTTGTAGACTGGGTTTTGATAGGGCATGGTGGGGTTATTACCATCTAGTAGACTGGGTTTTGATAGGGCATGGTGGGGTTATTACCATCTAGTAGACTGGGTTATTACCATCTAGTAGACTGGGTTTTGATAGGGCATGGTGGGGTTATTACCATCTAGTAGACTGGGTTTTGATAGGGCATGGTGGGGTTATTACCATCTAGTAGACTGGGTTTTGATAGGGCATGGTGGGGTTATTACCATCTAGTAGACTGGGTTTTGATAGGGCATGGTGGGGTTATTACCATCTAGTAGACTGGGTTTTGATAGGGCATGGTGGGGTTATTACCATCTAGTAGACTGGGTTTTGATAGGGCATGGTGGGGTTATTACCATCTAGTAGACTGGGTTTTGATAGGGCATGGTGGGGTTATTACCATCTAGTAGACTGGGTTTTGATAGGGCATGGTGGTGTTATTACCATCTAGTAGACTGGGTTATTACCATCTAGTAGACTGGGTTTTGATAGGGCATGGTGGGGTTATTACCATCTAGTAGACTGGGTTTTGATAGGGCATGGTGGGGTTATTACCATCTAGTAGACTGGGTTTTGATAGGGCATGGTGGGGTTATTACCATCTAGTAGACTGGGTTTTGATAGGGCATGGTGGGTGGGGTTATTACCATCTAGTAGACTGGGTTTTAATAGGGCATGGTGGACTGGGTTATTACCATCTAGTAGACTGGGTTTTGATAGGGCATGGTGGGGTTATTACCATCTAGTAGACTGGGTTATTACCATCTAGTAGACTGGGTTTTGATAGGGCATGGTGGGGTTATTACCATCTAGTAGACTGGGTTTTGATAGGGCATGGTGGGGTTATTACCATCTAGTAGACTGGGTTTTGATAGGGCATGGTGGGGTTATTACCATCTAGTAGACTGGGTTTTGATAGGGCATGGGATGTTATTACCATCTAGTAGACTGGGTTGTTACCATCTAGTAGACTGGGTTTTGATAGGGCATGGTGGGGTTATTACCATCTAGTAGACTGGGTTTTGATAGGGCATGGTGGGGGGGGTTATTACCATCTAGTAGACTGGGTTTTGATAGGGCATGGTGGACTGGGTTATTACCATCTAGTAGACTGGGTTATTACCATCTAGTAGACTGGGTTTTGATAGGGCATGGTGGGGTTATTACCATCTAGTAGACTGGGTTTTGATAGGGCATGGTGGGGTTATTACCATCTAGTAGACTGGGTTTTGATAGGGCATGGTGGGGTTATTACCATCTAGTAGACTGGGTTTTGATAGGGCATGGTGGGGTTATTACCATCTAGTAGACTGGGTTATTACCATCTAGTAGACTGGGTTTTGATAGGGCATGGTGGGGTTATTACCATCTAGTAGACTGGGTTTTGATAGGGCATGGTGGGGTTATTACCATCTAGTAGACTGGGTTATTACCATCTAGTAGACTTGGTTTTGATAGGGCATGGTGGAGTTATTACCATCTAGTAGACTGGGTTTTGATAGGGCATGGTGGGGTTATTACCATCTAGTAGACTGGGTTTTGATAGGGCATGGTGGGGTTATTACCATCTAGTAGACTGGGTTATTACCATCTAGTAGACTGGGTTATTACCATCTAGTAGACTGGGTTATTACCATCTAGTATACTAGGATTTGATAGGGCATGGTGGGGTTATTACAATCTAGTAGACTGGGTTTTGATAGGGCATGGTGGGGTTATTACCATCTAGTAGACTGTGTTTTGATTGGGCATGGTGGGGTTATTACCATCTAGTAGACTGGGTTTTGATAGGGCATGGTGGGTGGGGTTATTACCATCTAGTAGACTGGGTTTTGATAGGGCATGCTGGACTGGGTTATTACCATCTAGTAGACTTGGTTATTACCATCTAGTAGACTGGGTTTTGATAGGGCATGGTGGGGTTATTACCATCTAGTAGACTGGGTTTTGATAGGGCATGGTGGGGTTATTACCATCTAGTAGACTGGGTTTTGATAGGGCATGGTGGGGTTATTACCATCTAGTAGACTGGGTTTTGATAGGGCATGGTGGGGTTATTACCATCTAGTAGACTGGGTTTTGATAGGGCATGGTGGGGTTATTACCATCTAGTAGACTGGGTTATTACCATCTAGTAGACTGGGTTTTGATAGGGCATGGTGGGGTTATTACCATCTAGTAGACTGGGTTTTGATAGGGCATGGTGGGGTTATTACCATCTAGTAGACTGGGTTTTGATAGGGCATGGTGGGGTTATTACCATCTAGTAGACTGGGTTTTGATAGGGCATGGTGGGGTTATTACCATCTAGTAGACTGGGTTATTACCATCTAGTAGACTGGGTTTTGATAGGGCATGGTGGAGTTATTACCATCTAGTAGACTGGGTTTTGATAGGGCATGGTGGGGTTATTACCATCTAGTAGACTGGGTTTTGATAGGGCATGGTGGGGTTATTACCATCTAGTAGACTGGGTTTTGATAGGGCATGGTGGGGTTATTACCATCTAGTAGACTGGGTTTTGATAGGGCATGGTGGGGTTATTACCATCTAGTAGACTGGGTTTTGATAGGGCATGGTGGGGTTATTACCATCTAGTAGACTGGGTTATTACCATCTAGTAGACTGGTTTTGATAGGGCATGGTGGGGTTATTACCATCTAGTAGACTGGGTTTTGATAGGGCATGGTGGGGTTATTACCATCTAGTAGACTGGGTTTTGATAGGGCATGGTGGGGTTATTACCATCTAGTAGACTGGGTTATTACCATCTAGTAGACTGGGTTTTGATAGGGCATGGTGGGGTTATTACCATCTAGTAGACTGGTTTTGATAGGGCATGGTGGGGTTATTACCATCTAGTAGACTGGGTTTTGATAGGGCATGGTGGGGTTATTACCATCTAGTAGACTGGGTTTTGATAGGGCATGGTGGGGTTATTACCATCTAGTAGACTGGGTTGTTACCATCTAGTAGACTGGGTTTTCATAGTCCATGGTGGGGTTATTACCATCTAGTAGACTGGGTTTTGATAGGGCATGGTGGGGTTATTACCATCTAGTAGACTGGGTTTTGATAGGGCATGGTGGGGTTATTACCATCTAGTAGACTGGGTTTTATAGGGCATGGAGGGGTTATTACCATCTAGTAGACTGGGTTTTGATAGGGCATGGTGGGGTTATTAACATCTAGTAGACTGGGTTATTACCATCTAGTAGACTGGGTTTTGATAGGGCATGGTGGGGTTATTACCATCTAGTAGACTGGGTTTTGATAGGGCATGGTGGGGTTTTACCATCTAGTAGACTGGGTTGTTACCATCTAGTAGACTGGGTTTTGATAGGGCATGGTGGGGTTATTACCATCTAGTAGACTGGGTTTTGATAGGGCATGGTGGGGTTATTACCATCTAGTAGACTGGGTTTTGATAGGGCATGGTGGGGTTATTACCATCTAGTAGACTGGGTTATTACCATCTAGTAGACTGGGTTTTGATAGGGCATGGTGGGGTTATTACCATCTAGTAGACTGGGTTTTGATAGGGCATGGTGGGGTTATTACCATCTAGTAGACTGGGTTTTGATAGGGCATGGTGGGGTTATTACCATCTAGTAGACTGGATTATTACCATCTAGTAGACTGGGGTTTTGATAGTCCATGGTGGGGTTATTACCATCTAATAGACTGGGTTTTGATAGGGCATGGTGGGGTTATTACCATCTAGTACTGGGTTTGATAGGGCATGGTGGGGTTATTACCATCTAGTAGACTGGGTTGTTAACCATCTAGTAGACTGGGTTTTCATAGTCCATGGTGGGGTTATTACCATCTAGTAGACTGGTTTGATAGGGCATGGTGGGGTTATTACCATCTAGTAGACTGGGGTTTGATAGGGCATGGTGGGGTTATTACCATCTAGTAGACTGGGTTTCTATAGGGCATGGAGGGGTTATTACCATCTAGTAGACTGGGTTTTGATAGGGCATGGTGGGGCTATTAACATCTAGTAGACTGGGCTATTACCAATCTAGTATACTGGGATTTGAAGGGCATGGTGGTGTTATTACATCTAGTAGACTGGTTTTGATAGGGCATGGTGGGGTTTTTACAATCTAGTAGACTGGTTGTTACCATCTAGTAGACTGGGTTTTCATACTCCATGGTGGGTTATTTCCATCTAGTAGACTGGGTTTTGATAGGGCATGTGGGGTTATTACCATCTAGTAGACTGGGTTTTGATAGGGCATGGTGGGGTTATTACCATCTAGTAGACTGTGTTTTTGATAGGGCATGGTGGGGGTTATTACCATCTAGTAGACTGGTTGTTACCATCTAGTAGACTGGGTGTTCATAGTCCATGGTGGGGTTATTACCATCTAGTAGACTGGGTTTTGATAGGGCATGGTGGGGGTTATTACCATCTAGTAGACTGGGGTTTGATAGGGCATGGTGGGGTTATTACCATCTAGTAGACTGGGTTTCTATAGGGCATGGAGGGGTTATTACCATCTAGTAGACTGGGTTTTGATAGGGCATGGTGGGGCTATTAACATCTAGTAGACTGGGTTATTACCATCTAGTATACTGGGATTTGAAGGGCATGGTGGTGTTATTATCATCTAGTAGATCTGGGTTTTGATAGGGCATGGTGGGGTTTTACCATCTAGTAGACTGGGTTTTGATAGGGCATGGTGGGGTTATTACCATCTAGTAGACTGGGTTTTGATAGGGCATGGTGGGTGGGTTATTAACATCTAGTAGACTGGGTTTTGATAGGGCATGGTGGGGTTATTACCATCTAGTAGACTGGGTTTTGATAGGGCATGGTGGGGTTATTACCATCTAGTAGACTGGGTTTTGATAGGGCATGGTGGGGTTATTACCATCTAGTAGACTGGGTTATTACCATCTAGTAGACTGGGTTTTGATAGGGCATGGTGGGGTTATTACCATCTAGTAGACTGGTTTTGATAGGGCATGGTGGGGTTATTACCATCTAGTAGACTGGGTTTTGATAGGGCATGGTGGGGTTATTACCATCTAGTAGACTGGGTTTTGATAGGGCATGGTGGGGTTATTACCATCTAGTAGACTGGGTTGTTACCATCTAGTAGACTGGGTTTTCATAGTCCATGGTGGGGTTATTACCATCTAGTAGACTGGGTTTTTGCTAGGGCATGGTGGGGTTATTACCATCTAGTAGACTGGGGTTTGATAGGGCATGGTGGGGGTTATTACCAATCTAGTAGACTGGGTTTTCTATAGGGCATGGAGGGGTTATTACCATCTAGTAGACTGGGTTTTTGAAAAGGGCATGTGGGGCTATTAACATCTAGTAGACTGGGTATTAACCATCTAGTATACTGGGATTTGAAGGGCATGGTGGTGTTATTACCATCTAGTAGAACTGGTTTTGATAGGGCATGGTGGGGTTTTTACAATCTAGTAGACTGGGTTGTTACCATCTAGTTGTCTGGGTTTTGATAGGGCATGGTGGGGTTATTACCATCTAGTAGACTGGGTTTTGATAGGGCATGGTGGGGTTATTACCATCTAGTAGACTGGGTTTTGATAGGGCATGGTGGGGTTATTACCATATAGTAGACTGGGTTATTACCATCTAGTAGACTGGGTTTTGATAGGGCATGGTGGAGTTATTACCATCTAGTAGACTGGGTTTTTATAGGGCATGGTGGGGTTATTACCATCTAGTAGACTGGGTTTTGATAGGGCATGGTGGGGTTATTACCATCTAGTAGACTGGGTTATTACCATCTAGTAGACTGGGTTTTGATAGGGCATGGTGGGGTTATTACCATCTAGTAGACTGGGTTTTGATAGGGCATGGTGGGGTTATTACCATCTAGTAGACTGGGTTTTGATAGGGCATGGTGGGGTTATTACCATCTAGTAGACTGGGTTGTTACCATCTAGTAGACTGGGTTTTCATAGTCCATGGTGGGGTTATTACCATCTAGTAGACTGGGTTTTGATAGGGCATGGTGGGGTTATTACCATCTAGTAGACTGGGTTTTGATAGGGCATGGTGGGGTTATTACCATCTAGTAGACTGGGTTTTTATAGGGCATGGAGGGGTTATTACCATCTAGTAGACTGGGTTTTGATAGGGCATGGTGGGGCTATTAACATCTAGTAGACTGGGTTATTACCATCTAGTATACTGGGATTTGAAGGGCATGGTGGTGTTATTACCATCTAGTAGACTGGGTTTTGATAGGGCATGGTGGGGTTTTTACAATCTAGTAGACTGGGTTGTTACCATCTAGTAGACTGGGTTTTCATACTCCATGGTGGGGTTATTACCATCTAGTAGACTGGGTTTTGATAGGGCATGGTGGGGTTATTACCATCTAGTAGACTGGGTTTTTGATAGGGCATGGTGGGGTTATTACCATCTAGTAGACTGTGTTTTGATAGGGCATGGTGGGGTTATTACCATCTAGTAGACTGGGTTTGTTACCATCTAAGTAGACTGGGTGTTCATAGTCCATGGTGGGGTTATTACCATCTAGTAGACTGGGTTTTGATAGGGCATGGTGGGGTTATTACCATCTAGTAGACTGGGGTTTGATAGGGCATGGTGGGGTTATTACCATCTAGTAGACTGGGTTTCTATAGGGCATGGAGGGGTTATTACCATCTAGTAGACTGGGTTTTGATAGGGCATGGTGGGGCTATTAACATCTAGTAGACTGGGTTATTACCATCTAGTATACTGGGATTTGAAGGGCATGGTGGTGTTATTATCATCTAGTAGACTGGGTTTTGATAGGGCATGGTGGGGTTATTACCATCTAGTAGACTGGGTTTTAATTGGGCATGGTGGGGTTATTAACATCTAGTAGACTGGATTTTGATAGGGCATGGTGGGTGGGGTTTATTAACATCTAGTAGACTGGGTTTTGATAGGGCATGGTGGAGTTATTACCATCTAGTAGACTGGGTTTTTATAGGGCATGGTGGGGTTTATTACCATCTAGTAGACTGGGTTTTGATAGGGCATGGTGGGGTTATACCATCTAGTAGACTGGATTATTACCATCTAGTAGACTGGGTTTTGATAGTCCATGGTGGGGTTATTACCATCTAATAGACTGGGTTTTGATAGGGCATGGTGGGGTTATTACCATCTAGTAGACTGGGTTTTGATAGGGCATGGTGGGGTTATTACCATCTAGTAGACTGGGGTTGTTACCATCTAGTAGACTGGGTTTTCATAGTCCATGGTGGGGTTATTACCATCTAGTAGACTGGGTTTTGATAGGGCATGGTGGGGTTATTACCATCTAGTAGACTGGGTTTTGATAGGGCATGGTGGGGTTATTACCATCTAGTAGACTGGGTTTTGATAGGGCATGGTGGGGTTATTACCATCTAGTAGACTGGGTTTTGATAGGGCATGGTGGGGTTATTACCATCTAGTAGACTGGGTTATTACCATCTAGTAGACTGGGTTTTGATAGGGCATGGTGGGGTTATTACCATCTAGTAGACTGGGTTTTGATAGGGCATGGTGGGGTTTTTACCATCTAGTAGACTGGGTTGTTACCATCTAGTAGACTGGGTTTTCATAGGCATGGTGGGGTTATTACCATCTAGTAGACTGGGTTTTGATAGGGCATGGTGGGGTTATTACCATCTAGTAGACTGGGTTTTGATAGGGCATGGTGGGGTTATTACCATCTAGTAGACTGGGTTTTGATAGGGCATGGTGGGGTTATTACCATCTAGTAGACTGGGTTGTTACCATCTAGTAGACTGGGTTTTCATAGTCCATGGTGGGGTTATTACCATCTAGTAGACTGGGTTTTGATAGGGCATGGTGGGGTTATTACCATCTAGTAGACTGGGTTTTGATAGGGCATGGTGGGGTTATTACCATCTAGTAGACTGGGTTTTGATAGGGCATGGTGGGGTTATTACCATCTAGTAGACTGGGTTTTGATAGGGCATGGTGGGGTTATTACCATCTAGTAGACTGGGTTATTACCATCTAGTAGACTGGGTTTTGATAGGGCATGGTGGTGTTATTACCATCTAGTAGACTGGGTTTTGATAGGGCATGGTGGGGTTATTACCATCTAGTAGACTGGGTTTTGATAGGGCATGGTGGGGTTATTACCATCTAGTAGACTGGGTTTTGATAGGGCATGGTGGGTGGGGTTATTACCATCTAGTAGACTGGGTTTTGATAGGGCATGGTGGGGTTATTACCATCTAGTAGACTGGGTTTTGATAGGGCATGGTGGGGTTATTACCATCTAGTAGACTGGGTTTTGATAGGGCATGGTGGGGTTATTACCATCTAGTAGACTGGTTTTGATAGGGCATGGTGGGGTTATTACCATCTAGTAGACTGGGTTTTACCATCTAGTAGACTGGGTTTTGATAGTCCATGGTGGGGTTATTACCATCTAGTAGACTGGGTTTTGATAGGGCATGGTGGGGTTATTACCATCTAGTAGACTGGGTTTTGATAGGGCATGGTGGGGTTATTACCATCTAGTAGACTGGGTTTTGATAGGGCATGGGGGTTATTACCATCTAGTAGACTGGGTTTTGATAGGGCATGGTGGGGTTATTACCATCTAGTAGACTGGTTATTACCATCTAGTAGACTGGGTTTTGATAGGGCATGGTGGGGTTATTACCATCTAGTAGACTGGGTTTTGATAGGGCATGGTGGGGTTATTACCATCTAGTAGACTGGGTTTTGATAGGGCATGGTGGGGTTATTACCATCTAGTAGACTGGGTTTTGATAGGGCATGGTGGGTGGGGTTATTACCATCTAGTAGACTGGGTTTTGATAGGGCATGGTGGACTGGGTTATTACCATCTAGTAGACTGGGTTATTACCATCTAGTAGACTGGGTTTTGATAGGGCATGGTGGGGTTATTACCATCTAGTAGACTGGGTTTTGATAGGGCATGGTGGGGTTATTACCATCTAGTAGACTGGGTTTTGATAGGGCATGGTGGGGTTATTACCATCTAGTAGACTGGGTTATTACCATCTAGTAGACTGGGTTTTGATAGTCCATGGTGGGGTTATTACCATCTAGTAGACTGGGTTTTGATAGGGCATGGTGGGGTTATTACCATCTAGTAGACTGGGTTTTGATAGGGCATGGTGGGGTTATTACCATCTAGTAGACTGGGTTTTGATAGGGCATGGTGGGTGGGGTTATTACCATCTAGTAGACTGGGTTTTAATAGGGCATGGTGGACTGGGTTATTACCATCTAGTAGACTGGGTTATTACCATCTAGTAGACTGGGTTTTGATAGGGCATGGTGGGGTTATTACCATCTAGTAGACTGGGTTTTGATAGGGCATGGTGGGGTTATTACCATCTAGTAGACTGGGTTTTGATAGGGCATGGTGGTGTTATTACCATCTAGTAGACTGGGTTTTGATAGGGCATGGTGGGGTTATTACCATCTAGTAGACTGGGTTATTACCATCTAGTAGACTGGGTTTTGATAGGGCATGGTGGGGTTATTACCATCTAGTAGACTGGGTTTTGATAGGGCATGGTGGGGTTATTACCATCTAGTAGACTGGGTTTTGATAGGGCATGGTGGGGTTATTACCATCTAGTAGACTGGGTTTTGATAGGGCATGGTGGGGTTATTACCATCTAGTAGACTGGGTTTTGATAGGGCATGGTGGGGTTATTACCATCTAGTAGACTGGGTTTTGATAGGGCATGGTGGGGTTATTACCATCTAGTAGACTGGGTTATTACCATCTAGTAGACTGGGTTTTGATAGGGCATGGTGGGGTTATTACCATCTAGTAGACTGGGTTTTGATAGGGCATGGTGGGGTTATTACCATCTAGTAGACTGGGTTTTGATAGGGCATGGTGGGGTTATTACCATCTAGTAGACTGGGTTATTACCATCTAGTAGACTGGGTTTTGATAGGGCATGGTGGGGTTATTACCATCTAGTAGACTGGTTTTGATAGGGCATGGTGGGGTTATTACCATCTAGTAGACTGGGTTTTGATAGGGCATGGTGGGGTTATTACCATCTAGTAGACTGGGTTTTGATAGGGCATGGTGGGGTTATTACCATCTAGTAGACTGGGTTGTTACCATCTAGTAGACTGGGTTTTCATAGTCCATGGTGGGGTTATTACCATCTAGTAGACTGGGTTTTGATAGGGCATGGTGGGGTTATTACCATCTAGTAGACTGGGTTTGATAGGGCATGGTGGGGTTATTACCATCTAGTAGACTGGGTTTTGATAGGGCATGGTGGGGTTATTACCATCTAGTAGACTGGGTTTTGATAGGGCATGGTGGGGTTATTACCATCTAGTAGACTGGGTTATTACCATCTAGTATACTGGGATTTGATAGGGCATGGTGGTGTTATTACCATCTAGTAGACTGGGTTTTGATAGGGCATGGTGGGGTTTTTACAATCTAGTAGACTGGGTTTTGATAGGGCATGGTGGGGTTATTACCATCTAGTAGACTGGGTTATTACCATCTAGTAGACTGGGTTTTGATAGGGCATGGTGGGGTTATTACCATCTAGTAGACTGGGTTTTGATAGGGCATGGTGGGGTTATTACCATCTAGTAGACTGGGTTTTGATAGGGCATGGTGGGGTTATTACCATCTAGTAGACTGGGTTATTACCATCTAGTAGACTGGGTTTTGATAGGGCATGGTGGGGTTATTACCATCTAGTAGACTGGGTTTTGATAGGGCATGGTGGGGTTATTACCATCTAGTAGACTGGGTTTTGATAGGGCATGGTGGGGTTATTACCATCTAGTAGACTGGGTTTTGATAGGGCATGGTGGGGTTATTACCATCTAGTAGACTGGGTTGTTACCATCTAGTAGACTGGGTTTTCATAGTCCATGGTGGGGTTATTACCATCTAGTAGACTGGGTTTTGATAGGGCATGGTGGGGTTATTACCATCTAGTAGACTGGGTTTTGATAGGGCATGGTGGGGTTATTACCATCTAGTAGACTGGGTTTTGATAGGGCATGGTGGGGTTATTACCATCTAGTAGACTGGGTTTTGATAGGGCATGGTGGGGTTATTACCATCTAGTAGACTGGGTTATTACCATCTAGTAGACTGGGTTTTGAT
Organism: Oncorhynchus kisutch; assembly: GCF_002021735.2. NCBI lineage: Eukaryota > Metazoa > Chordata > Actinopteri > Salmoniformes > Salmonidae > Oncorhynchus > Oncorhynchus kisutch. Next base: position 15,917,611 of record NW_022261983.1, read on the forward strand.
AGGGCATGGTGGGGTTATTACCATCTAGTAGACTGGGTTTTGATAGGGCATGGTGGGGTTTTTACAATCTAGTAGACTGGGTTGTTACCATCTAGTAGACTGGGTTTTCATAGTCCATGGTGGGGTTATTACCATCTAGTAGACTGGGTTTTGATAGGGCATGGTGGGGTTATTACCATCTAGTAGACTGGGTTTTGATAGGGCATGGTGGGGTTATTACCATCTAGTAGACTGGGTTTTGATAGGGCATGGTGGGGTTATTACCATCTAGTAGACTGGGTTGTTACCATCTAGTAGACTGGGTTTTCATAGTCCATGGTGGGGTTATTACCATCTAGTAGACTGGGTTTTGATAGGGCATGGTGGGGTTATTACCATCTAGTAGACTGGGTTTTGATAGGGCATGGTGGGGTTATTACCATCTAGTAGACTGGGTTTTGATAGGGCATGGTGGGGTTATTACCATCTAGTAGACTGGGTTTTGATAGGGCATGGTGGGGTTATTACCATCTAGTAGACTGGGTTATTACCATCTAGTAGACTGGGTTTTGATAGGGCATGGTGGGGTTATTACCATCTAGTAGACTGGGTTTTGATAGGGCATGGTGGGGTTATTACCATCTAGTAGACTGGGTTGATACCATCTAGTAGACTGGGTTTTCATAGTCCATGGTGGGGTTATTACCATCTAGTAGACTGGGTTTTGATAGGGCATGGTGGGGTTATTACCATCTAGTAGACTGGGTTTTGATAGGGCATGGTGGGTTATTACCATCTAGTAGACTGGGTTTTGATAGGGCATGGTGGGTGGGGTTATTACCATCTAGTAGACTGGGTTTTGATAGGGCATGGTGGGGTTATTACCATCTAGTGGACTGGGTTTTGATAGGGAATAGTGGGGTTATTACCATCTAGTAGACTGGGTTTTGATAGGGCATGGGATGTTATTACCATCTAGTAGACTGGGTTATTACCATCTAGTAGACTGGGTTTTGATAGGGCATGGTGGGGTTATTACCATCTAGTAGACTGGGTTTTGATAGGGCATGGTGGGGTTATTACCATCTAGTAGACTGGGTTTTGATAGGGCATGGTGGGGTTATTACCATCTAGTAGACTGGGTTTTGATAGGGCATGGTGGGGTTATTACCATCTAGTAGACTGGGTTATTACCATCTAGTAGACTGGGTTTTGATAGGGCATGGTGGGGTTATTACCATCTAGTAGACTGGGTTTTGATAGGGCATGGTGGGGTTATTACCATCTAGTAGACTGGGTTTTGATAGGGCATGGTGGGGTTATTACCATCTAGTAGACTGGGTTTTGATAGGGCATGGTGGGTGGGGTTATTACCATCTAGTAGACTGGGTTTTGATAGGGCATGGTGGACTGGGTTATTACCATCTAGTAGACTGGGTTATTACCATCTAGTAGACTGGGTTTTGATAGGGCATGGTGGGGTTATTACCATCTAGTAGACTGGGTTTTGATAGGGCATGGTGGGGTTATTACCATCTAGTAGACTGGGTTTTGATAGGGCATGGTGGGGTTATTACCATCTAGTAGACTGGGTTTTGATAGGGCATGGTGGGTGGGGTTATTACCATCTAGTAGACTGGGTTTTGATAGGGCATGGTAGACTGGGTTATTACCATCTAGTAGACTGGGTTATTACCATCTAGTAGACTGGGTTTTGATAGGGCATGGTGGGGTTATTACCATCTAGTGGACTGGGTTTTGATAGGGCATGGTGGGGTTATTACCATCTAGTAGACTGGGTTTTGATAGGGCATGGTGGGTGGGGTTATTACCATCTAGTAGACTGGGTTTTGATAGGGCATGGTGGGGTTATTACCATCTAGTGGACTGGGTTTTGATAGGGAATGGTGGGGTTATTACCATCTAGTAGACTGGGTTTTGATAGGGCATGGTGTTATTACCATCTAGTAGACTGGGTTGTTACCATCTAGTAGACTGGGTTTTGATAGTCCATGGTGGGGTTATTACCATCTAGTAGACTGGGTTTTGATAGGGCATGGTGGGGTTATTACCATCTAGTAGACTGGGTTTTGATAGGGCATGGTGGGGTTATTACCATCTAGTAGACTGGGTTTTGATAGGGCATGGTGGTGGGGTTATTACCATCTAGTAGACTGGGTTTTAATAGGGCATGGTGGACTGGGTTATTACCATCTAGTAGACTGGGTTATTACCATCTAGTAGACTGGGTTTTGATAGGGCATGGTGGGGTTATTACCATCTAGTAGACTGGGTTTTGATAGGGCATGGTGGGGTTATTACCATCTAGTAGACTGGGTTTTGATAGGGCATGGTGGGGTTATTACCATCTAGTAGACTGGGTTTTGATAGGGCATGGTGGGGTTATTACCATCTAGTAGACTGGGTTATTACCATCTAGTAGACTGGGTTTTGATAGGGCATGGTGGGGTTATTACCATCTAGTAGACTGGGTTTTGATAGGGCATGGTGGGGTTATTACCATCTAGTAGACTGGGTTTTGATAGGGCATGGTGGGGTTATTACCATCTAGTAGACTGGGTTTTGATAGGGCATGGTGGGTGGGGTTATTACCATCTAGTAGACTGGGTTTTGATAGGGCATGGTGGACTGGGTTATTACCATCTAGTAGACTTGGTTATTACCATCTAGTAGACTGGGTTTTGATAGGGCATGGTGGGGTTATTACCATCTAGTAGACTGGGTTTTGATAGGGCATGGTGGGGTTATTACCATCTAGTAGACTGGGTTTTGATAGGGCATGGTGGGGTTATTACCATCTAGTAGACTGGGTTTTGATAGGGCATGGTGGGTGGGGTTATTACCATCTAGTAGACTGGGTTTTAATAGGGCATGGTAGACTGGGTTATTACCATCTAGTAGACTGGGTTATTACCATCTAGTAGACTGGGTTTTGATAGGGCATGGTGGGGTTATTACCATCTAGTAGACTGGGTTTTGATAGGGAATGGTGGGGTTATTACCATCTAGTAGACTGGGTTTTGATAGGGCATGGGATGTTATTACCATCTAGTAGACTGGGTTGTTACCATCTAGTAGACTGGGTTTTCATAGTCCATGGTTGGGTTATTACCATCTAGTAGACTGGGTTTTGATAGGGCATGGTGGGGTTATTACCATCTAGTAGACTGGGTTTTGATAGGGCATGGTGGGGTTATTACCATCTAGTAGACTGGGTTTTGATAGGGCATGGTGGGTGGGGTTATTACCATCTAGTAGACTGGGTTTTAATAGGGCATGGTGGACTGGGTTATTACCATCTAGTAGACTGGGTTATTACCATCTAGTAGACTGGGTTTTGATAGGGCATGTTGGGGTTATTACCATCTAGTAGACTGGGTTTTGATAGGGCATGGTGGGGTTATTACCATCTAGTAGACTGGGTTTTGATAGGGCATGGTGGGGTTATTACCATCTAGTAGACTGGGTTTTGATAGGGCATGGTGGGGTTATTACCATCTAGTAGACTGGGTTTTGATAGGGCATGGTGGGGTTATTACCATCTAGTAGACTGGGTTATTACCATCTAGTAGACTGGGTTTTGATAGTCCATGGTGGGGTTATTACCATCTAGTAGACTGGGTTTTGATAGGGCATGGTGGGGTTATTACCATCTAGTAGACTGGGTTTTGATAGGGCATGGTGGGGTTATTACCATCTAGTAGACTGGGTTTTGATAGGGCATGGTGGGTGGGGTTATTACCATCTAGTAGACTGGGTTTTAATAGGGCATGGTGGACTGGGTTATTACCATCTAGTAGACTGGGTTATTACCATCTAGTAGACTGGGTTTTGATAGGGCATGGTGGGGTTATTACCATCTAGTGGACTGGGTTTTGATAGGGAATGGTGGGGTTATTACCATCTAGTAGACTGTGTTTTGATAGGGCATGGGATGTTATTACCATCTAGTAGACTGGGTTGTTACCATCTAGTAGACTGGGTTTTCATAGTCCATGGTTGGGTTATTACCATCTAGTAGACTGGGTTTTGATAGGGCATGGTGGGGTTATTACCATCTAGTAGACTGGGTTTTGATAGGGCATGGTGGGGTTATTACCATCTAGTAGACTGGGTTTTGATAGGGCATGGTGGGTGGGGTTATTACCATCTAGTAGACTGGGTTTTAATAGGGCATGGTGGACTGGGTTATTACCATCTAGTAGACTGGGTTATTACCATCTAGTAGACTGGGTTTTGATAGGGCATGTTGGGGTTATTACCATCTAGTAGACTGGGTTTTGATAGGGCATGGTGGGGTTATTACCATCTAGTAGACTGGGTTTTGATAGGGCATGGTGGGGTTATTACCATCTAGTAGACTGGGTTTTGATAGGGCATGGTGGGGTTATTACCATCTAGTAGACTGGGTTTTGATAGGGCATGGTGGGGTTATTACCATCTAGTAGACTGGGTTTTGATAGGGCATGGTGGGGTTATTACCATCTAGTAGACTGGGTTTTGATAGGGCATGTTGGGGTTATTACCATCTAGTAGACTGGGTTATTACCATCTAGTAGACTGGGTTTTGATAGGGCATGGTGGGGTTATTACCATCTAGTAGACTGGGTTTTGATAGGGCATGGTGGGGTTATTACCATCTAGTAGACTGGGTTTTGATAGGGCATGGTGGGGTTATTACCATCTAGTAGACTGGGTTTTGATAGGGCATGGTGGGTGGGGTTATTACCATCTAGTAGACTGGGTTTTGATAGGGCATGGTGGACTGGGTTATTACCATCTAGTAGACTGGGTTATTACCATCTAGTAGACTGGGTTTTGATAGGGCATGGTGGGGTTATTACCATCTAGTAGACTGGGTTTTGATAGGGCATGGTGGGGTTATTACCATCTAGTAGACTGGGTTTTGATAGGGCATGGTGGGTGGGGTTATTACCATCTAGTAGACTGGGTTTTAATAGGGCATGGTGGACTGGGTTATTACCATCTAGTAGACTGGGTTATTACCATCTAGTAGACTGGGTTTTGATAGGGCATGGTGGGGTTATTACCATCTAGTGGACTGGGTTTTGATAGGGAATAGTGGGGTTATTACCATCTAGTAGACTGTGTTTTGATAGGGCATGGGATGTTATTGCCATCTAGTAGACTGGGTTGTTACCATCTAGTAGACTGGGTTTTCATAGTCCATGGTTGGGTTATTACCATCTAGTAGACTGGGTTTTGATAGGGCATGGTGGGGTTATTACCATCTAGTAGACTGGGTTTTGATAGGGCATGGTGGGGTTATTACCATCTAGTAGACTGGGTTTTGATAGGGCATGGTGGGTGGGGTTATTACCATCTAGTAGACTGGGTTTTAATAGGGCATGGTGGACTGGGTTATTACCATCTAGTAGACTGGGTTATTACCATCTAGTAGACTGGGTTTTGATAGGGCATGTTGGGGTTATTACCATCTAGTAGACTGGGTTTTGATTCGGTCATGGTGGGGTTATTACCATCTAGTAGACTGGGTTTTGATAGGGCATGGTGGGGTTATTACCATCTAGTAGACTGGGTTTTGATAGGGCATGGTGGGGTTATTACCATCTAGTAGACTGGGTTTTGATAGGGCATGGAGGGGTTATTACCATCTAGTAGACTGGGTTTTGATAGGGCATGTTGGGGTTATTACCATCTAGTAGACTGGGTTATTACCATCTAGTATACTAGGATTTGATAGGGCATGGTGGGGTTATTACAATCTAGTAGACTGGGTTTTGATAGGGCATGGTGGGGTTATTACCATCTAGTAGACTGTGTTTTGATAGGGCATGGTGGGGTTATTACCATCTAGTAGACTGGGTTTTGATAGGGCATGGTGGGTGGGGTTATTACCATCTAGTAGACTGGGTTTTGATAGGGCATGGTGGACTGGGTTATTACCATCTAGTAGACTTGGTTATTACCATCTAGTAGACTGGGTTTTGATAGGGCATGGTGGGGTTATTACCATCTAGTAGACTGGGTTTTGATAGGGCATGGTGGGGTTATTACCATCTAGTAGACTGGGTTTTGATAGGGCATGGTGGGGTTATTACCATCTAGTAGACTGGGTTATTACCATCTAGTAGACTGGGTTTTGATAGGGCATGGTGGGTTATTACCATCTAGTAGACTGGGTTTTGATAGGGCATGGTGGGGTTATTACCATCTAGTAGACTGGGTTTTGATAGGGCATGGTGGGGTTATTACCATCTAGTAGACTGGGTTTTGATAGGGCATGGTGGGGTTATTACCATCTAGTAGACTGGGTTATTACCATCTAGTAGACTGGGTTTTGATAGGGCATGGTGGGTTATTACCATCTAGTAGACTGGGTTTTGATAGGGCATGGTGGGGTTATTACCATCTAGTAGACTGGGTTTTGATAGGGCATGGTGGGGTTATTACCATCTAGTAGACTGGGTTTTGATAGGGCATGGTGGGGTTATTACCATCTAGTAGACTGGGTTTTGATAGGGCATGGTGGGGTTATTACCATCTAGTAGACTGGGTTTTGATAGGGCATGGTGGGGTTATTACCATCTAGTAGACTGGGTTTTGATAGGGCATGGTGGGGTTATTACCATCTAGTAGACTGGGTTATTACCATCTAGTAGACTTGGTTTTGATAGGGCATGGTGGAGTTATTACCATCTAGTAGACTGGGTTTTGATAGGGCATGGTGGGGTTATTACCATCTAGTAGACTGGGTTTTGATAGGGCATGGTGGGGTTATTACCATCTAGTAGACTGGGTTATTACCATCTAGTAGACTGGGTTTTGATAGGGCATGGTGGGGTTATTACCATCTAGTAGACTGGGTTTTGATAGGGCATGGTGGGGTTATTACCATCTAGTAGACTGGGTTTTGATAGGGCATGGTGGGGTTATTACCATCTAGTAGACTGGGTTATTACCATCTAGTATACTGGGATTTGATAGGGCATGGTGGTGTTATTACCATCTAGTAGACTGGGTTTTGATAGGGCATGGTGGGGTTTTTACCATCTAGTAGACTGGGTTGTTACCATCTAGTAGACTGGGTTTTCATAGTCCATGGTGGGGTTATTACCATCTAGTAGACTGGGTTTTGATAGGGCATGGTGGGGTTATTACCATCTAGTAGACTGGGTTTTGATTGGGCATGGTGGGGTTATTACCATCTAGTAGACTGGGTTTTGATAGGGCATGGTGGGTGGGGTTATTACCATCTAGTAGACTGGGTTTTGATAGGGCATGGTGGACTGGGTTATTACCATCTAGTAGACTGGGTTATTACCATCTAGTAGACTGGGTTTTGATAGGGCATGGTGGGGTTATTACCATCTAGTAGACTGGGTTTTGATAGGGCATGGTGGGGTTATTACCATCTAGTAGACTGGGTTTTGATAGGGCATGGTGGGGTTATTACCATATAGTAGACTGGGTTATTACCATCTAGTAGACTGGGTTTTGATAGGGCATGGTGGGGTTATTACCATCTAGTAGACTGGGTTTTTATAGGGCATGGTGGGGTTATTACCATCTAGTAGACTGGGTTTTGATAGGGCATGGTGGGGTTATTACCATCTAGTAGACTGGGTTATTACCATCTAGTAGACTGGGTTTTGATAGTCCATGGTGGGGTTATTACCATCTAGTAGACTGGGTTTTGATAGGGCATGGTGGGGTTATTACCATCTAGTAGACTGGGTTTTGATAGGGCATGGTGGGGTTATTACCATCTAGTAGACTGGGTTTTGATAGGGCATGGTGGGTGGGGTTATTACCATCTAGTAGACTGGGTTTTAATAGGGCATGGTGGACTGGGTTATTACCATCTAGTAGACTGGGTTATTACCATCTAGTAGACTGGGTTTTGATAGGGCATGGTGGGGTTATTACCATCTAGTAGACTGGGTTTTGATAGGGCATGGTGGGGTTATTACCATCTAGTAGACTGGGTTTTGATAGGGCATGGTGGGTGGGGTTATTACCATCTAGTAGACTGGGTTTTAATAGGGCATGGTGGACTGGGTTATTACCATCTAGTAGACTGGGTTATTACCATCTAGTAGACTGGGTTTTGATAGGGCATGGTGGGGTTATTACCATCTAGTAGACTGGGTTTTGATAGGGAATAGTGGGGTTATTACCATCTAGTAGACTGTGTTTTGATAGGGCATGGGATGTTATTGCCATCTAGTAGACTGGGTTGTTACCATCTAGTAGACTGGGTTTTCATAGTCCATGGTTGGGTTATTACCATCTAGTAGACTGGGTTTTGATAGGGCATGGTGGGGTTATTACCATCTAGTAGACTGGGTTTTGATAGGGCATGGTGGGGTTATTACCATCTAGTAGACTGGGTTTTGATAGGGCATGGTGGGTGGGGTTATTACCATCTAGTAGACTGGGTTTTAATAGGGCATGGTGGACTGGGTTATTACCATCTAGTAGACTGGGTTATTACCATCTAGTAGACTGGGTTTTGATAGGGCATGTTGGGGTTATTACCATCTAGTAGACTGGGTTTTGATTCGGGCATGGTGGGGTTATTACCATCTAGTAGACTGGGTTTTGATAGGGCATGGTGGGGTTATTACCATCTAGTAGACTGGGTTTTGATAGGGCATGGTGGGGTTATTACCATCTAGTAGACTGGGTTTTGATAGGGCATGGGGGTTATTACCATCTAGTAGACTGGGTTTTGATAGGGCATGTTGGGGTTATTACCATCTAGTAGACTGGGTTATTACCATCTAGTATACTAGGATTTGATAGGGCATGGTGGGGTTATTACAATCTAGTAGACTGGGTTTTGATAGGGCATGGTGGGGTTATTACCATCTAGTAGACTGGGTTTTGATGGGCATGGTGGGGTTATTACCATCTAGTAGACTGGGTTTTGATAGGGCATGGTGGGTGGGGTTATTACCATCTAGTAGACTGGGTTTTGATAGGGCATGGTGGACTGGGTTATTACCATCTAGTAGACTTGGTTATTACCATCTAGTAGACTGGGTTTTGATAGGGCATGGTGGGGTTATTACCATCTAGTAGACTGGGTTTTGATAGGGCATGGTGGGGTTATTACCATCTAGTAGACTGGGTTTTGATAGGGCATGGTGGGTGGGGTTATTACCATCTAGTAGACTGGGTTTTAATAGGGCATGGTGGACTGGGTTATTACCATCTAGTAGACTGGGTTATTACCATCTAGTAGACTGGGTTTTGATAGGGCATGGTGGGGTTATTACCATCTAGTAGACTGGGTTTTGATAGGGAATAGTGGGGTTATTACCATCTAGTAGACTGGGTTTTGATAGGGCATGGGGGTTATTACCATCTAGTAGACTGGGTTGTTACCATCTAGTAGACTGGGTTTTCATAGTCCATGGTTGGGTTATTACCATCTAGTAGACTGGGTTATTACCATCTAGTAGACTGGGTTTTGATAGGGCATGGTGGGGTTATTACCATCTAGTAGACTGGGTTTTGATAGGGCATGGTGGGGTTATTACCATCTAGTAGACTGGGTTTTGATAGGGCATGGTGGGGTTATTACCATCTAGTAGACTGGGTTTTGATAGGGCATGGTGGGTGGGGTTATTACCATCTAGTAGACTGGGTTTTGATAGGGCATGGTGGACTGGGTTATTACCATCTAGTAGACTGGGTTATTACCATCTAGTAGACTGGGTTTTGATAGGGCATGGTGGGGTTATTACCATCTAGTAGACTGGGTTTTGATAGGGCATGGTGGGGTTATTACCATCTAGTAGACTGGGTTTTGATAGGGCATGGTGGGTGGGGTTATTACCATCTAGTAGACTGGGTTTTAATAGGGCATGGTGGACTGGGTTATTACCATCTAGTAGACTGGGTTATTACCATCTAGTAGACTGGGTTTTGATAGGGCATGGTGGGGTTATTACCATCTAGTAGACTGGGTTTTGATAGGGCATGGTGGGGTTATTACCATCTAGTAGACTGTGTTTTGATAGGGCATGGGATGTTATTACCATCTAGTAGACTGGGTTGTTACCATCTAGTAGACTGGGTTTTCATAGTCCATGGTTGGGTTATTACCATCTAGTAGACTGGGTTTTGATAGGGCATGGTGGGGTTATTACCATCTAGTAGACTGGGTTTTGATAGGGCATGGTGGGGTTATTACCATCTAGTAGACTGGGTTTTGATAGGGCATGGTGGGTGGGGTTATTACCATCTAGTAGACTGGGTTTTGATAGGGCATGGTGGGGTTATTACCATCTAGTAGACTGGGTTATTACCATCTAGTAGACTGGGTTTTGATAGGGCATGGTGGGGTTATTACCATCTAGTAGACTGGGTTTTGATAGGGCATGGTGGGGTTATTACCATCTAGTAGACTGGGTTTTGATAGGGCATGGTGGGTGGGGTTATTACCATCTAGTAGACTGGGTTTTAATAGGGCATGGTGGACTGGGTTATTACCATCTAGTAGACTGGGTTATTACCATCTAGTAGACTGGGTTTTGATAGGGCATGGTGGGGTTATTACCATCTAGTGGACTGGGTTTTGATAGGGAATAGTGGGGTTATTACCATCTAGTAGACTGTGTTTTGATAGGGCATGGGATGTTATTGCCATCTAGTAGACTGGGTTGTTACCATCTAGTAGACTGGGTTTTCATAGTCCATGGTTGGGTTATTACCATCTAGTAGACTGGGTTTTGATAGGGCATGGTGGGGTTATTACCATCTAGTAGACTGGGTTTTGATAGGGCATGGTGGGGTTATTACCATCTAGTAGACTGGGTTTTGATAGGGCATGGTGGGTGGGGTTATTACCATCTAGTAGACTGGGTTTTAATAGGGCATGGTGGACTGGGTTATTACCATCTAGTAGACTGGGTTATTACCATCTAGTAGACTGGGTTTTGATAGGGCATGTTGGGGTTATTACCATCTAGTAGACTGGGTTTTGATTCGGTCATGGTGGGGTTATTACCATCTAGTAGACTGGGTTTTGATAGGGCATGGTGGGGTTATTACCATCTAGTAGACTGGGTTTTGATAGGGCATGGTGGGGTTATTACCATCTAGTAGACTGGGTTTTGATAGGGCATGGAGGGGTTATTACCATCTAGTAGACTGGGTTTTGATAGGGCATGTTGGGGTTATTACCATCTAGTAGACTGGGTTATTACCATCTAGTATACTAGGATTTGATAGGGCATGGTGGGGTTATTACAATCTAGTAGACTGGGTTTTGATAGGGCATGGTGGGGTTATTACCATCTAGTAGACTGGGTTTTGATTGGGCATGGTGGGGTTATTACCATCTAGTAGACTGGGTTTTGATAGGGCATGGTGGGTGGGGTTATTACCATCTAGTAGACTGGGTTTTGATAGGGCATGGTGGACTGGGTTATTACCATCTAGTAGACTTGGTTATTACCATCTAGTAGACTGGGTTTTGATAGGGCATGGTGGGGTTATTACCATCTAGTAGACTGGGTGTTGATAGGGCATGGTGGGGTTATTACCATCTAGTAGACTGGGTTTTGATAGGGCATGGTGGGTGGGGTTATTACCATCTAGTAGACTGGGTTTTAATAGGGCATGGTGGACTGGGTTATTACCATCTAGTAGACTGGGTTATTACCATCTAGTAGACTGGGTTTTGATAGGGCATGGTGGGGTTATTACCATCTAGTGGACTGGGTTTTGATAGGGAATAGTGGGGTTATTACCATCTAGTAGACTGTGTTTTGATAGGGCATGGGATGTTATTGCCATCTAGTAGACTGGGTTGTTACCATCTAGTAGACTGGGTTTTCATAGTCCATGGTTGGGTTATTACCATCTAGTAGACTGGGTTATTACCATCTAGTAGACTGGGTTTTGATAGGGCATGGTGGGGTTATTACCATCTAGTGGACTGGGTTTTGATAGGGAATAGTGGGGTTATTACCATCTAGTAGACTGGGTTTTGATAGGGCATGGGATGTTATTACCATCTAGTAGACTGGGTTGTTACCATCTAGTAGACTGGGTTTTTAGTCCATGGTTGGGTTATTACCATCTAGTAGACTGGGTTTTGATAGGGCATGGTGGGGTTATTACCATCTAGTAGACTGGGTTTTGATAGGGCATGGTGGGGTTATTACCATCTAGTAGACTGGGTTTTGATAGGGCATGGTGGGTGGGGTTATTACCATCTAGTAGACTGGGTTTTGATAGGGCATGGTGGGGTTATTACCATCTAGTAGACTGGATTATTACCATCTAGTAGACTGGGTTTTGATAGTCCATGGTGGGGTTATTACCATCTAATAGACTGGGTTTTGATAGGGCATGGTGGGGTTATTACCATCTAGTAGACTGGGTTTTGATAGGGCATGGTGGTGGGGTTATTACCATCTAGTAGACTGTGTTTTGATAGGGCATGGGGGGTTATTACCATCTAGTAGACTGGGTTATTACCATCTAGTAGACTGGGTTTTGATAGTCCATGGTTGGGTTATTACCATCTAGTAGACTGGGTTTTGATAGGGCATGGTGGACTGGGTTATTACCATCTAGTAGACTGGGTTATTACCATCTAGTAGACTGGGTTTTGATAGGGCATGGTGGGGTTATTACCATCTAGTAGACTGGGTTTTGATAGGGCATGGTGGGGTTATTACCATCTAGTAGACTGGGTTTTGATAGGGCATGGGATGTTATTACCATCTAGTAGACTGGGTTGTTACCATCTAGTAGACTGGGTTTTCATAGTCCATGGTTGGGTTATTACCATCTAGTAGACTGGGTTTTGATAGGGCATGGTGGGGTTATTACCATCTAGTAGACTGGGTTTTGATAGGGCATGGTGGGGTTATTACCATCTAGTAGACTGGGTTTTGATAGGGCATGGTGGGTGGGGTTATTACCATCTAGTAGACTGGGTTTTAATAGGGCATGGTGGACTGGGTTATTACCATCTAGTAGACTGGGTTATTACCATCTAGTAGACTGGGTTTTGATAGGGCATGTGGGGTTATTACCATCTAGTAGACTGGGTTTTGATTAGGGCATGGTGGGGTTATTACCATCTAGTAGACTGGGTTTTGATAGGGCATGGTGGGGTTATTACCATCTAGTAGACTGGGTTTTGATAGGGCATGGTGGGGTTATTACCATCTAGTAGACTGGGTTTTGATAGGGCATGGAGGGGTTATTACCATCTAGTAGACTGGGTTTTGATAGGGCATGTTGGGGTTATTACCATCTAGTAGACTGGGTTATTACCATCTAGTATACTAGGATTTGATAGGGCATGGTGGGGTTATTACAATCTAGTAGACTGGGTTTTGATAGGGCATGGTGGGGTTATTACCATCTAGTAGACTGTGTTTTGATTGGGCATGGTGGGGTTATTACCATCTAGTAGACTGGGTTATTACCATCTAGTAGACTGGGTTTTGATAGGGCATGGTGGGGTTATTACCATCTAGTAGACTGGGTTTTGATAGGGCATAGTGGGGTTATTACCATCTAGTAGACTGTGTTTTGATAGGGCATGGGATGTTATTACCATCTAGTAGACTGGGTTGTTACCATCTAGTAGACTGGGTTTTCATAGTCCATGGTGGGTTATTACCATCTAGTAGACTGGGTTATTACCATCTAGTAGACTGGGTTTTGATAGGGCATGGTGGGGTTATTACCATCTAGTAGACTGGGTTTTGATAGGGCATGGTGGGGTTATTACCATCTAGTAGACTGTGTTTTGATAGGGCATGGGATGTTATTGCCATCTAGTAGACTGGGTTGTTACCATCTAGTAGACTGGGTTTTCATAGTCCATGGTTGGGTTATTACCATCTAGTAGACTGGGTTTTGATAGGGCATGGTGGGGTTATTACCATCTAGTAGACTGGGTTTTGATAGGGCATGGTGGGGTTATTACCATCTAGTAGACTGGGTTTTGATAGGGCATGGTGGGTGGGGTTATTACCATCTAGTAGACTGGGTTTTGATAGGGCATGGTGGGGTTATTACCATCTAGTAGACTGGATTATTACCATCTAGTAGACTGGGTTTTGATAGTCCATGGTGGGGTTATTACCATCTAATAGACTGGGTTTTGATAGGGCATGGTGGGGTTATTACCATCTAGTAGACTGGGTTTTGATAGGGCATGGTGGGGTTATTACCATCTAGTAGACTGGGTTTTGATAGGGCATGGTGGGTGGGGTTATTACCATCTAGTAGACTGGGTTTTAATAGGGCATGGTGGACTGGGTTATTACCATCTAGTAGACTGGGTTATTACCATCTAGTAGACTGGGTTTTGATAGGGCATGGTGGGGTTATTACCATCTAGTAGACTGGGTTTTGATAGGGCATGGTGGGGTTATTACCATCTAGTAGACTGTGTTTTGATAGGGCATGGGATGTTATTGCCATCTAGTAGACTGGGTTGTTACCATCTAGTAGACTGGGTTTTCATAGTCCATGGTTGGGTTATTACCATCTAGTAGACTGGGTTTTGATAGGGCATGTTGGGGTTATTACCATCTAGTAGACTGGGATATTACCATCTAGTATACTAGGATTTGATAGGGCATGGTGGGGTTATTACCATCTAGTAGACTGGGTTTTGATAGGGCATGGTGGGGTTATTACCATCTAGTAGACTGGGTTTTGATAGGGCATGGTGGGGTTATTACCATCTAGTAGACTGGGTTATTACCATCTAGTAGACTGGGTTTTGATAGGGCATGGTGGGGTTATTACCATCTAGTGGACTGGGTTTTGATAGGGAATAGTGGGGTTATTACCATCTAGTAGACTGGGTTTTGATAGGGCATGGGATGTTATTACCATCTAGTAGACTGGGTTGTTACCATCTAGTAGACTGGGTTTTCATAGTCCATGGTTGGGTTATTACCATCTAGTAGACTGGGTTATTACCATCTAGTAGACTGGGTTTTGATAGGGCATGGTGGGGTTATTACCATCTAGTAGACTGGGTTTTGATAGGGCATGGTGGGGTTATTACCATCTAGTAGACTGGGTTTTGATAGGGCATGGGATGTTATTACCATCTAGTAGACTGGGTTATTACCATCTAGTAGACTGGGTTTTCATAGTCCATGGTGGGTTATTACCATCTAGTAGACTGGGTTTTGATAGGGCATGGTGGGGTTATTACCATCTAGTAGACTGGGTTTTGATAGGGCATGGTGGGGTTATTACCATCTAGTAGACTGGGTTTTGATAGGGCATGGTGGGTGGGGTTATTACCATCTAGTAGACTGGGTTTTGATAGGGCATGGTGGGGTTATTACCATCTAGTAGACTGGATTATTACCATCTAGTAGACTGGGTTTTGATAGTCCATGGTGGGGTTATTACCATCTAGTAGACTGGGTTTTGATAGGGCATGGTGGGGTTATTACCATCTAGTAGACTGGGTTTTGATAGGGCATGGTGGGGTTATTACCATCTAGTAGACTGGGTTTTGATAGGGCATGGTGGGTGGGGTTATTACCATCTAGTAGACTGGGTTTTAATAGGGCATGGTGGACTGGGTTATTACCATCTAGTAGACTGGGTTATTACCATCTAGTAGACTGGGTTTTGATAGGGCATGGTGGGGTTATTACCATCTAGTGGACTGGGTTTTGATAGGGCATGGTGGGGTTATTACCATCTAGTAGACTGTGTTTTGATAGGGCATGGGATGTTATTGCCATCTAGTAGACTGGGTTGTTACCATCTAGTAGACTGGGTTTTCATAGTCCATGGTTGGGTTATTACCATCTAGTAGACTGGGTTTTGATAGGGCATGGTGGGGTTATTACCATCTAGTAGACTGGGTTTTGATAGGGCATGGTGGGGTTATTACCATCTAGTAGACTGGGTTTTGATAGGGCATGGTGGGTGGGGTTATTACCATCTAGTAGACTGGGTTTTAATAGGGCATGGTGGACTGGGTTATTACCATCTAGTAGACTGGGTTATTACCATCTAGTAGACTGGGTTTTGATAGGGCATGTTGGGGTTATTACCATCTAGTAGACTGGGTTTTGATTAGGTCATGGTGGGGTTATTACCATCTAGTAGACTGGGTTTTGATAGGGCATGGTGGGGTTATTACCATCTAGTAGACTGGGTTTTGATAGGGCATGGTGGGGTTATTACCATCTAGTAGACTGGGTTTTGATAGGGCATGGAGGGGTTATTACCATCTAGTAGACTGGGTTTTGATAGGGCATGTTGGGGTTATTACCATCTAGTAGACTGGGTTATTACCATCTAGTATACTAGGATTTGATAGGGCATGGTGGGGTTATTACAATCTAGTAGACTGGGTTTTGATAGGGCATGGTGGGGTTATTACCATCTAGTAGACTGTGTTTTGATTGGGCATGGTGGGGTTATTACCATCTAGTAGACTGGGTTTTGATAGGGCATGGTGGGTGGGGTTATTACCATCTAGTAGACTGGGTTTTGATAGGGCATGGTGGACTGGGTTATTACCATCTAGTAGACTTGGTTATTACCATCTAGTAGACTGGGTTTTGATAGGGCATGGTGGGGTTATTACCATCTAGTAGACTGGGTGTTGATAGGGCATGGTGGGGTTATTACCATCTAGTAGACTGGGTTTTGATAGGGCATGGTGGGTGGGGTTATTACCATCTAGTAGACTGGGTTTTGATAGGGCATGGTGGGTGGGGTTATTACCATCTAGTAGACTGGGTTTTGATAGGGCATGGAGGGGTTATTACCATCTAGTAGACTGGGTTTTGATAGGGCATGTTGGGGTTATTACCATCTAGTAGACTGGGTTATTACCATCTAGTATACTAGGATTTGATAGGGCATGGTGGGGTTATTACCATCTAGTAGACTGGGTTTTGATAGGGCATGGTGGGGTTATTACCATCTAGTAGACTGGGTTTTGATAGGGCATGGTGGGGTTATTACCATCTAGTAGACTGGGTTATTACCATCTAGTAGACTGGGTTTTGATAGGGCATGGTGGGGTTATTACCATCTAGTAGACTGGGTTTTGATAGGGAATGGTGGGGTTATTACCATCTAGTAGACTGTGTTTTGATAGGGCATGGGATGTTATTACCATCTAGTAGACTGGGTTGTTACCATCTAGTAGACTGGGTTTTCATAGTCCATGGTTGGGTTATTACCATCTAGTAGACTGGGTTTTGATAGGGCATGGTGGGGTTATTACCATCTAGTAGACTGGGTTTTGATAGGGCATGGTGGGGTTATTACCATCTAGTAGACTGGGTTTTGATAGGGCATGGTGGGTGGGGTTATTACCATCTAGTAGACTGGGTTTTAATAGGGCATGGTGGACTGGGTTATTACCATCTAGTAGACTGGGTTATTACCATCTAGTAGACTGGGTTTTGATAGGGCATGTTGGGGTTATTACCATCTAGTAGACTGGGTTTTGATAGGTCATGGTGGGGTTATTACCATCTAGTAGACTGGGTTTTGATAGGGCATGGTGGGGTTATTACCATCTAGTAGACTGGGTTTTGATAGGGCATGGTGGGGTTATTACCATCTAGTAGACTGGGTTTTGATAGGGCATGGAGGGGTTATTACCATCTAGTAGACTGGGTTTTGATAGGGCATGTTGGGGTTATTACCATCTAGTAGACTGGGTTATTACCATCTAGTATACTAGGATTTGATAGGGCATGGTGGGGTTATTACATCTAGTAGACTGGGTTTTGATAGGGCATGGTGGGGTTATTACCATCTAGTAGACTGGGTTTTGATAGGGCATGGTGGGGTTATTACCATCTAGTAGACTGGGTTTTGATAGGGCATGGTGGGTGGGGTTATTACCATCTAGTAGACTGGGTTTTGATAGGGCATGGTGGACTGGGTTATTACCATCTAGTAGACTGGTTATTACCATCTAGTAGACTGGGTTTTGATAGGGCATGGTGGGGTTATTACCATCTAGTAGACTGGGTTTTGATAGGGCATGGTGGGGTTATTACCATCTAGTAGACTGGGTTTTGATAGGGCATGGTGGGGTTATTACCATCTAGTAGACTGGGTTTTGATAGGGCATGGGGGGGTTATTACCATCTAGTAGACTGGGTTTTGATAGGGCATGGTGGGGTTATTACCATCTAGTAGACTGGGTTATTACCATCTAGTAGACTGGGTTTTGATAGGGCATGGTGGGGTTATTACCATCTAGTAGACTGGGTTTTGATAGGGCATGGTGGGGTTATTACCATCTTGTAGACTGGGTTTTGATAGGGCATGGTGGTGTTATTACCATCTAGTAGACTGGGTTTTGATAGGGCATGGTGGGGTTATTACCATCTAGTAGACTGGGTTATTACCATCTAGTAGACTGGGTTTTGATAGGGCATGGTGGGTTATTACCATCTAGTAGACTGGGTTTTGATAGGGCATGGTGGGGTTATTACCATCTAGTAGACTGGGTTTTGATAGGGCATGTTGGGGTTATTACCATCTAGTAGACTGGGTTATTACCATCTAGTAGACTGGGTTTTGATAGGGCATGGTGGGGTTATTACCATCTAGTAGACTGGGTTTTGATAGGGCATGGTGGGGTTATTACCATCTAGTAGACTGGGTTTTGATAGGGCATGGTGGGGTTATTACCATCTAGTAGACTGGGTTTTGATAGGGCATGGTGGGTGGGGTTATTACCATCTAGTAGACTGGGTTTTGATAGGGCATGGTGGACTGGGTTATTACCATCTAGTAGACTGGGTTATTACCATCTAGTAGACTGGGTTTTGATAGGGCATGGTGGGGTTATTACCATCTAGTAGACTGGGTTTTGATAGGGCATGGTGGGGTTATTACCATCTAGTAGACTGGGTTTTGATAGGGCATGGTGGGTGGGGTTATTACCATCTAGTAGACTGGGTTTTGATAGGGCATGGTGGACTGGGTTATTACCATCTAGTAGACTGGTTATTACCATCTAGTAGACTGGGTTTTGATAGGGCATGGTGGGGTTATTACCATCTAGTAGACTGGGTTTTGATAGGGCATGGTGGGGTTATTACCATCTAGTAGACTGGGTTTTGATAGGGCATGGTGGGTGGGGTTATTACCATCTAGTAGACTGGGTTTTGATAGGGCATGGTGGACTGGGTTATTACCATCTAGTAGACTTGGTTATTACCATCTAGTAGACTGGGTTTTGATAGGGCATGGTGGGGTTATTACCATCTAGTAGACTGGGTTTTGATAGGGCATGGTGGGGTTATTACCATCTAGTAGACTGGGTTTTGATAGGGCATGGTGGGGTTATTACCATCTAGTAGACTGGGTTTTGATAGGGCATGGTGGGGTTATTACCATCTAGTAGACTGGGTTTTGATAGGGCATGGTGGGGTTATTACCATCTAGTAGACTGGGTTATTACCATCTAGTAGACTGGGTTTTGATAGGGCATGGTGGGTTATTACCATCTAGTAGACTGGGTTTTGATAGGGCATGGTGGGGTTATTACCATCTAGTAGACTGGGTTTTGATAGGGCATGGTGGGGTTATTACCATCTAGTAGACTGGGTTTTATAGGGCATGGTGGGGTTATTACCATCTAGTAGACTGGGTTATTACCATCTAGTAGACTGGGTTTTGATAGGGCATGGTGGGGTTATTACCATCTAGTAGACTGGGTTTTGATAGGGCATGGTGGGGTTATTACCATCTAGTAGACTGGGTTTTGATAGGGCATGGTGGGGTTATTACCATCTAGTAGACTGGGTTTTGATAGGGCATGGTGGGGTTATTACCATCTAGTAGACTGGGTTTTGATAGGGCATGGTGGGGTTATTACCATCTAGTAGACTGGGTTTTGATAGGGCATGGTGGGGTTATTACCATCTAGTAGACTGGGTTATTACCATCTAGTAGACTGGGTTTTGATAGGGCATGGTGGGGTTATTACCATCTAGTAGACTGGGTTTTGATAGGGCATGGTGGGGTTATTACCATCTAGTAGACTGGGTTTTGATAGGGCATGGTGGTGGGTTATTACCATCTAGTAGACTGGGTTATTACCATCTAGTAGACTGGGTTTTGATAGGGCATGGTGGGGTTATTACCATCTAGTAGACTGGGTTTTGATAGGGCATGGTGGGGTTATTACCATCTAGTAGACTGGGTTTTGATAGGGCATGGTGGGGTTATTACCATCTAGTAGACTGGGTTTTGATAGGGCATGGTGGGGTTATTACCATCTAGTAGACTGGGTTTTGATAGGGCATGGTGGGGTTATTACCATCTAGTAGACTGGGTTATTACCATCTAGTAGACTGGGTTTTGATAGGGCATGGTGGGGTTATTACCATCTAGTAGACTGGGTTTTGATAGGGCATGGTGGGGTTATTACCATCTAGTAGACTGGGTTTTGATAGGGCATGGTGGGGTTATTACCATCTAGTAGACTGGGTTTTGATAGGGCATGGTGGGGTTATTACCATCTAGTAGACTGGGTTATTACCATCTAGTAGACTGGGTTTTGATAGGGCATGGTGGGGTTATTACCATCTAGTAGACTGGGTTTTGATAGGGCATGGTGGGGTTATTACCATCTAGTAGACTGGGTTTTGATAGGGCATGGTGGGGTTATTACCATCTAGTAGACTGGGTTTTGATAGGGCATGGTGGGGTTATTACCATCTAGTAGACTGGGTTTTGATAGGGCATGGTGGGGTTATTACCATCTAGTAGACTGGGTTTTGATAGGGCATGGTGGGGTTATTACCATCTAGTAGACTGGGTTATTACCATCTAGTAGACTTGGTTTTGATAGGGCATGGTGGGGTTATTACCATCTAGTAGACTGGGTTTTGATAGGGCATGGTGGGGTTATTACCATCTAGTAGACTGGGTTTTGATAGGGCATGGTGGGGTTATTACCATCTAGTAGACTGGGTTTTGATAGGGCATGGTGGGTGGGGTTATTACCATCTAGTAGACTGGGTTTTAATAGGGCATGGTGGACTGGGTTATTACCATCTAGTAGACTGGGTTATTACCATCTAGTAGACTGGGTTTTGATAGGGCATGGTGGGGTTATTACCATCTAGTAGACTGGGTTTTGATTCGGTCATGGTGGGGTTATTACCATCTAGTAGACTGGGTTTTGATAGGGCATGGTGGGGTTATTACCATCTAGTAGACTGGGTTTTGATAGGGCATGGTGGGGTTATTACCATCTAGTAGACTGGGTTTTGATAGGGCATGGTGGGGTTATTACCATCTAGTAGACTGGGTTTTGATAGGGCATGTGGGGTTATTACCATCTAGTAGACTGGGTTATTACCATCTAGTAGACTGGTTTTGATAGGGCATGGTGGGGTTATTACCATCTAGTAGACTGGGTTTTGATAGGGCATGGTGGGGTTATTACCATCTAGTAGACTGGTTTTGATAGGGCATGGTGGGGTTATTACCATCTAGTAGACTGGGTTTTGATAGGGCATGGTGGGTGGGGTTATTACCATCTAGTAGACTGGGTTTTGATAGGGCATGGTGGACTGGGTTATTACCATCTAGTAGACTTGGTTATTACCATCTAGTAGACTGGGTTTTGATAGGGCATGGTGGGGTTATTACCATCTAGTAGACTGGGTTTTGATAGGGCATGGTGGGGTTATTACCATCTAGTAGACTGGGTTTTGATAGGGCATGGTGGTGGGGTTATTACCATCTAGTAGACTGGGTTTTGATAGGGCATGGTGGACTGGGTTATTACCATCTAGTAGACTGGGTTATTACCATCTAGTAGACTGGGTTTTGATAGGGCATGGTGGGGTTATTACCATCTAGTAGACTGGGTTTTGATAGGGCATGGTGGGGTTATTACCATCTAGTAGACTGGGTTTTGATAGGGCATGGTGGGTGGGGTTATTACCATCTAGTAGACTGGGTTTTGATAGGGCATGGTGACTGGGTTATTACCATCTAGTAGACTGGGTTATTACCATCTAGTAGACTGGGTTTTGATAGGGCATGGTGGGGTTATTACCATCTAGTAGACTGGGTTTTGATAGGGCATGGTGGGGTTATTACCATCTAGTAGACTGGGTTTTGATAGGGCATGGTGGGGTTATTACCATCTAGTAGACTGGGTTTTGATAGGGCATGGTGGGGTTATTACCATCTAGTAGACTGGGTTTTGATAGGGCATGGTGGGGTTATTACCATCTAGTAGACTGGGTTATTACCATCTAGTAGACTGGGTTTTGATAGGGCATGGTGGGGTTATTACCATCTAGTAGACTGGGTTTTGATAGGGCATGGTGGGGTTATTACCATCTAGTAGACTGGGTTTTGATAGGGCATGGTGGGGTTATTACCATCTAGTAGACTGGGTTTTATAGGGCATGGTGGGGTTATTACCATCTAGTAGACTGGGTTATTACCATCTAGTAGACTGGGTTTTGATAGGGCATGGTGGGGTTATTACCATCTAGTAGACTGGGTTTTGATAGGGCATGGTGGGGTTATTACCATCTAGTAGACTGGGTTTTGATAGGGCATGGTGGGGTTATTACCATCTAGTAGACTGGGTTTTGATAGGGCATGGTGGGGTTATTACCATCTAGTAGACTGGGTTTTGATAGGGCATGGTGGGGTTATTACCATCTAGTAGACTGGGTTTTGATAGGGCATGGTGGGGTTATTACCATCTAGTAGACTGGGTTATTACCATCTAGTAGACTTGGTTTTGATAGGGCATGGTGGAGTTATTACCATCTAGTAGACTGGGTTTTGATAGGGCATGGTGGGGTTATTACCATCTAGTAGACTGGGTTTTGATAGGGCATGGTGGGGTTATTACCATCTAGTAGACTGGGTTTTGATAGGGCATGGTGGGTGGGGTTATTACCATCTAGTAGACTGGGTTTTAATAGGGCATGGTGGACTGGGTTATTACCATCTAGTAGACTGGGTTATTACCATCTAGTAGACTGGGTTTTGATAGGGCATGTTGGGGTTATTACCATCTAGTAGACTGGGTTTTGATAGGGCATGGTGGGGTTATTACCATCTAGTAGACTGGGTTTTGATAGGGCATGGTGGGGTTATTACCATCTAGTAGACTGGGTTTTGATAGGGCATGGTGGGGTTATTACCATCTAGTAGACTGGGTTTTGATAGGGCATGGTGGGGTTATTACCATCTAGTAGACTGGGTTTTGATAGGGCATGTTGGGGTTATTACCATCTAGTAGACTGGGTTATTACCATCTAGTATACTGGGTTTTGATAGGGCATGGTGGGGTTATTACCATCTAGTAGACTGGGTTTTGATAGGGCATGGTGGGGTTATTACCATCTAGTAGACTGGGTTTTGATAGGGCATGGTGGGGTTATTACCATCTAGTAGACTGGGTTTTGATAGGGCATGGTGGGTGGGGTTATTACCATCTAGTAGACTGGGTTTTGATAGGGCATGGTGGACTGGGTTATTACCATCTAGTAGACTGGGTTATTACCATCTAGTAGACTGGGTTTTGATAGGGCATGGTGGGGTTATTACCATCTAGTAGACTGGGTTTTGATAGGGCATGGTGGGGTTATTACCATCTAGTAGACTGGGTTTTGATAGGGCATGGTGGGTGGGTTATTACCATCTAGTAGACTGGGTTTTGATAGGGCATGGTGGGGTTATTACCATCTAGTAGACTGGGTTTTGATAGGGCATGGTGGGGTTATTACCATCTAGTAGACTGGGTTTTGATAGGGCATGGTGGGGTTATTACCATCTAGTAGACTGGGTTATTACCATCTAGTAGACTGGTTTTGATAGGGCATGGTGGGGTTATTACCATCTAGTAGACTGGGTTTTGATAGGGCATGGTGGGGTTATTACCATCTAGTAGACTGGGTTTTGATAGGGCATGGTGGGGTTATTACCATCTAGTAGACTGGGTTATTACCATCTAGTAGACTGGGTTTTGATAGGGCATGGTGGGGTTATTACCATCTAGTAGACTGGGTTTTGATAGGGAATGGTGGGGTTATTACCATCTAGTAGACTGTGTTTTGATAGGGCATGGGATGTTATTACCATCTAGTAGACTGGGTTGTTACCATCTAGTAGACTGGGTTTTCATAGTCCATGGTTGGGTTATTACCATCTAGTAGACTGGGTTTTGATAGGGCATGGTGGGGTTATTACCATCTAGTAGACTGGGTTTTGATAGGGCATGGTGGGGTTATTACCATCTAGTAGACTGGGTTTTGATAGGGCATGGTGGGTGGGGTTATTACCATCTAGTAGACTGGGTTTTAATAGGGCATGGTGGACTGGGTTATTACCATCTAGTAGACTGGGTTATTACCATCTAGTAGACTGGGTTTTGATAGGGCATGTTGGGGTTATTACCATCTAGTAGACTGGGTTTTGATAGGGCATGGTGGGGTTATTACCATCTAGTAGACTGGGTTTTGATAGGGCATGGTGGGGTTATTACCATCTAGTAGACTGGGTTTTGATAGGGCATGGTGGGGTTATTACCATCTAGTAGACTGGGTTTTGATAGGGCATGGTGGGGTTATTACCATCTAGTAGACTGGGTTTTGATAGGGCATGTGGGGTTATTACCATCTAGTAGACTGGGTTATTACCATCTAGTATACTGGGTTTTGATAGGGCATGGTGGGGTTATTACCATCTAGTAGACTGGGTTTTGATAGGGCATGGTGGGGTTATTACCATCTAGTAGACTGGGTTTTGATAGGGCATGGTGGGTGGGGTTATTACCATCTAGTAGACTGGGTTTTGATAGGGCATGGTGGACTGGGTTATTACCATCTAGTAGACTTGGTTATTACCATCTAGTAGACTGGGTTTTGATAGGGCATGGTGGGGTTATTACCATCTAGTAGACTGGGTTTTGATAGGGCATGGTGGGGTTATTACCATCTAGTAGACTGGGTTTTGATAGGGCATGGTGGGTGGGGTTATTACCATCTAGTAGACTGGGTTTTGATAGGGCATGGTGGACTGGGTTATTACCATCTAGTAGACTGGGTTATTACCATCTAGTAGACTGGGTTTTGATAGGGCATGGTGGGGTTATTACCATCTAGTAGACTGGGTTTTGATAGGGCATGGTGGGGTTATTACCATCTAGTAGACTGGGTTTTGATAGGGCATGGTGGGGTTATTACCATCTAGTAGACTGGGTTTTGATAGGGCATGGTGGGGTTATTACCATCTAGTAGACTGGGTTATTACCATCTAGTAGACTGGGTTTTGATAGGGCATGGTGGGGTTATTACCATCTAGTAGACTGGGTTTTGATAGGGCATGGTGGGGTTATTACCATCTAGTAGACTGGGTTTTGATAGGGCATGGTGGGGTTATTACCATCTAGTAGACTGGGTTTTGATAGGGCATGGTGGGGTTATTACCATCTAGTAGACTGGGTTTTGATAGGGCATGGTGGGGTTATTACCATCTAGTAGACTGGGTTTTGATAGGGCATGGTGGGGTTATTACCATCTAGTAGACTGGGTTATTACCATCTAGTAGACTGGGTTTTGATAGGGCATGGTGGGTTATTACCATCTAGTAGACTGGGTTTTGATAGGGCATGGTGGGGTTATTACCATCTAGTAGACTGGGTTTTGATAGGGCATGGTGGGGTTATTACCATCTAGTAGACTGGGTTTTGATAGGGCATGGTGGGGTTATTACCATCTAGTAGACTGGGTTTTGATAGGGCATGGTGGACTGGGTTATTACCATCTAGTAGACTGGGTTATTACCATCTAGTAGACTGGGTTTTGATAGGGCATGGTGGGGTTATTACCATCTAGTAGACTGGGTTTTGATAGGGCATGGTGGGGTTATTACCATCTAGTAGACTGGGTTTTGATAGGGCATGGTGGGGTTATTACCATCTAGTAGACTGGGTTTTGATAGGGCATGGTGGGGTTATTACCATCTAGTAGACTGGGTTTTGATAGGGCATGGTGGGGTTATTACCATCTAGTAGACTGGGTTTTGATAGGGCATGTGGGGTTATTACCATCTAGTAGACTGGGTTATTACCATCTAGTAGACTGGGTTTTGATAGGGCATGGTGGGGTTATTACCATCTAGTAGACTGGGTTTTGATAGGGCATGGTGGGGTTATTACCATCTAGTAGACTGGGTTTTGATAGGGCATGGTGGGGTTATTACCATCTAGTAGACTGGGTTTTGATAGGGCATGGTGGGTGGGGTTATTACCATCTAGTAGACTGGGTTTTGATAGGGCATGGTGGACTGGGTTATTACCATCTAGTAGACTGGGTTATTACCATCTAGTAGACTGGGTTTTGATAGGGCATGGTGGGGTTATTACCATCTAGTAGACTGGGTTTTGATAGGGCATGGTGGGGTTATTACCATCTAGTAGACTGGGTTTTGATAGGGCATGGTGGGGGGGTTATTACCATCTAGTAGACTGGGTTTTGATAGGGCATGGTGGGTGGGGTTATTACCATCTAGTAGACTGGGTTTTGATAGGGCATGGTGGGGTTATTACCATCTAGTAGACTGGGTTTTGATAGGGCATGGTGGGGTTATTACCATCTAGTAGACTGGGTTATTACCATCTAGTAGACTGGGTTTTGATAGGGCATGGTGGGGTTATTACCATCTAGTAGACTGGGTTTTGATAGGGCATGGTGGGGTTATTACCATCTAGTAGACTGGGTTTTGATAGGGCATGGTGGGGTTATTACCATCTAGTAGACTGGGTTATTACCATCTAGTAGACTGGGTTTTGATAGGGCATGGTGGGGTTATTACCATCTAGTAGACTGGGTTTTGATAGGGAATGGTGGGGTTATTACCATCTAGTAGACTGTGTTTTGATAGGGCATGGGATGTTATTACCATCTAGTAGACTGGGTTGTTACCATCTAGTAGACTGGGTTTTCATAGTCCATGGTTGGGTTATTACCATCTAGTAGACTGGGTTTTGATAGGGCATGGTGGGGTTATTACCATCTAGTAGACTGGGTTTTGATAGGGCATGGTGGGGTTATTACCATCTAGTAGACTGGGTTTTGATAGGGCATGGTGGGTGGGGTTATTACCATCTAGTAGACTGGGTTTTAATAGGGCATGGTGGACTGGGTTATTACCATCTAGTAGACTGGGTTATTACCATCTAGTAGACTGGGTTTTGATAGGGCATGGTGGGGTTATTACCATCTAGTAGACTGGGTTTTTGATAGGGCATGGTGGGGTTATTACCATCTAGTAGACTGGGTTTTGATAGGGCATGGTGGGGTTATTACCATCTAGTAGACTGGGTTTTGATAGGGCATGGTGGGGTTATTACCATCTAGTAGACTGGGTTTTGATAGGGCATGGTGGGGTTATTACCATCTAGTAGACTGGGTTTTGATAGGGCATGTTGGGGTTATTACCATCTAGTAGACTGGGTTATTACCATCTAGTATACTAGGATTTGATAGGGCATGGTGGGGTTATTACAATCTAGTAGACTGGGTTTTGATAGGGCATGGTGGGGTTATTACCATCTAGTAGACTGGGTTTTGATAGGGCATGGTGGGTGGGGTTATTACCATCTAGTAGACTGGGTTTTGATAGGGCATGGTGGACTGGGTTATTACCATCTAGTAGACTGGGTTATTACCATCTAGTAGACTGGGTTTTGATAGGGCATGGTGGGGTTATTACCATCTAGTAGACTGGGTTTTGATAGGGCATGGTGGGGTTATTACCATCTAGTAGACTGGGTTTTGATAGGGCATGGGGGTGGGGTTATTACCATCTAGTAGACTGGGTTTTGATAGGGCATGGTGGGTGGGGTTATTACCATCTAGTAGACTGGGTTTTGATAGGGCATGGTGGGGTTATTACCATCTAGTAGACTGGGTTTTGATAGGGCATGGTGGGGTTATTACCATCTAGTAGACTGGGTTATTACCATCTAGTAGACTGGGTTTTGATAGGGCATGGTGGGGTTATTACCATCTAGTAGACTGGGTTTTGATAGGGCATGGTGGGGTTATTACCATCTAGTAGACTGTGTTTTGATTGGGCATGGTGGGGTTATTACCATCTAGTAGACTGGGTTATTACCATCTAGTAGACTGTGTTTTGATAGGGCATGGGATGTTATTGCCATCTAGTAGACTGGGTTTTACCATCTAGTAGACTGGGTTTTCATAGTCCATGGTTGGGTTATTACCATCTAGTAGACTGGGTTTTGATAGGGCATGGTGGGGTTATTACCATCTAGTAGACTGGGTTTTGATAGGGCATGGTGGGGTTATTACCATCTAGTAGACTGGGTTTTGATAGGGCATGGTGGGTGGGGTTATTACCATCTAGTAGACTGGGTTTTAATAGGGCATGGTGGACTGGGTTATTACCATCTAGTAGACTGGGTTATTACCATCTAGTAGACTGGGTTTTGATAGGGCATGGTGGGGTTATTACCATCTAGTAGACTGGGTTTTGATAGGGCATGGTGGGGTTATTACCATCTAGTAGACTGGGTTTTGATAGGGCATGGTGGGGTTATTACCATCTAGTAGACTGGGTTTTGATAGGGCATGGTGGGGTTATTACCATCTAGTAGACTGGGTTTTGATAGGGCATGGTGGGGTTATTACCATCTAGTAGACTGGGTTTTGATAGGGCATGGTGGGGTTATTACCATCTAGTAGACTGGGTTATTACCATCTAGTAGACTGGGTTTTGATAGGGCATGGTGGGGTTATTACCATCTAGTAGACTGGGTTTTGATAGGGCATGGTGGGGTTATTACCATCTAGTAGACTGGGTTTTGATAGGGCATGGTGGGGTTATTACCATCTAGTAGACTGGGTTTTGATAGGGCATGGTGGGTGGGGTTATTACCATCTAGTAGACTGGGTTTTGATAGGGCATGGTGGACTGGGTTATTACCATCTAGTAGACTTGGTTATTACCATCTAGTAGACTGGGTTTTGATAGGGCATGGTGGGGTTATTACCATCTAGTAGACTGGGTTTTGATAGGGCATGGTGGGGTTATTACCATCTAGTAGACTGGGTTTTGATAGGGCATGGTGGGGTTATTACCATCTAGTAGACTGGGTTTTGATAGGGCATGGTGGGGTTATTACCATCTAGTAGACTGGGTTTTGATAGGGCATGGTGGGGTTATTACCATCTAGTAGACTGGGTTATTACCATCTAGTAGACTGGGTTTTGATAGGGCATGGTGGGGTTATTACCATCTAGTAGACTGGGTTTTGATAGGGCATGGTGGGGTTATTACCATCTTGTAGACTGGGTTTTGATAGGGCATGGTGGTGTTATTACCATCTAGTAGACTGGGTTTTGATAGGGCATGGTGGGGTTATTACCATCTAGTAGACTGGGTTATTACCATCTAGTAGACTGGGTTTTGATAGGGCATGGTGGGTTATTACCATCTAGTAGACTGGGTTTTGATAGGGCATGGTGGGGTTATTACCATCTAGTAGACTGGGTTTTGATAGGGCATGGTGGGGTTATTACCATCTAGTAGACTGGGTTTTGATAGGGCATGGTGGGGTTATTACCATCTAGTAGACTGGGTTTTGATAGGGCATGGTGGGGTTATTACCATCTAGTAGACTGGGTTTTGATAGGGCATGGTGGGGTTATTACCATCTAGTAGACTGGGTTATTACCATCTAGTAGACTGGGTTTTGATAGGGCATGGTGGGGTTATTACCATCTAGTAGACTGGGTTTTGATAGGGCATGGTGGGGTTATTACCATCTAGTAGACTGGGTTTTGATAGGGCATGGTGGGGTTATTACCATCTAGTAGACTGGGTTATTACCATCTAGTAGACTGGGTTTTGATAGGGCATGGTGGGTTATTACCATCTAGTAGACTGGGTTTTGATAGGGCATGGTGGGGTTATTACCATCTAGTAGACTGGGTTTTGATAGGGCATGGTGGGGTTATTACCATCTAGTAGACTGGGTTATTACCATCTAGTAGACTGGGTTTTGATAGGGCATGGTGGTGTTATTACCATCTAGTAGACTGGGTTTTGATAGGGCATGGTGGGGTTTTTACCATCTAGTAGACTGGGTTTTACCATCTAGTAGACTGGGTTTTGATAGGGCATGGTGGGGTTATTACCATCTAGTAGACTGGGTTTTGATAGGGCATGGTGGGGTTATTACCATCTAGTAGACTGGGTTTTGATAGGGCATGGTGGGGTTATTACCATCTAGTAGACTGGGTTTTGATAGGGCATGGTGGGTGGGTTATTACCATCTAGTAGACTGGGTTTTGATAGGGCATGGTGGACTGGGTTATTACCATCTAGTAGACTGGGTTATTACCATCTAGTAGACTGGGTTTTGATAGGGCATGGTGGGGTTATTACCATCTAGTAGACTGGGTTTTGATAGGGCATGGTGGGGTTATTACCATCTAGTAGACTGGGTTTTGATAGGGCATGGTGGGGTTATTACCATCTAGTAGACTGGGTTATTACCATCTAGTAGACTGGGTTTTGATAGGGCATGGTGGGGTTATTACCATCTAGTAGACTGGGTTTTGATAGGGCATGGTGGGGTTATTACCATCTAGTAGACTGGGTTTTGATAGGGCATGGTGGGGTTATTACCATCTAGTAGACTGGGTTATTACCATCTAGTAGACTGGGTTTTGATAGGGCATGGTGGGGTTATTACCATCTAGTAGACTGGGTTTTGATAGGGCATGGTGGGGTTATTACCATCTAGTAGACTGGGTTTTGATAGGGCATGGTGGGTGGGGTTATTACCATCTAGTAGACTGGGTTTTGATAGGGCATGGTGGACTGGTTATTACCATCTAGTAGACTGGGTTATTACCATCTAGTAGACTGGGTTTTGATAGGGCATGGTGGGGTTATTACCATCTAGTAGACTGGGTTTTGATAGGGCATGGTGGGGTTATTACCATCTAGTAGACTGTGTTTTGATAGGGCATGGGATGTTATTACCATCTAGTAGACTGGGTTGTTACCATCTAGTAGACTGGGTTTTCATAGTCCATGGTTGGGTTATTACCATCTAGTAGACTGGGTTTTGATAGGGCATGGTGGGGTTATTACCATCTAGTAGACTGGGTTTTGATAGGGCATGGTGGGGTTATTACCATCTAGTAGACTGGGTTTTGATAGGGCATGGTGGGGTTATTACCATCTAGTAGACTGGGTTTTGATAGGGCATGGTGGGTGGGGTTATTACCATCTAGTAGACTGGGTTTTAATAGGGCATGGTGGACTGGGTTATTACCATCTAGTAGACTGGGTTATTACCATCTAGTAGACTGGGTTTTGATAGGGCATGGTGGGGTTATTACCATCTAGTAGACTGGGTTTTGATAGGGCATGGTGGGGTTATTACCATCTAGTAGACTGGGTTTTGATAGGGCATGGTGGGGTTATTACCATCTAGTAGACTGGGTTTTGATAGGGCATGGTGGGGTTATTACCATCTAGTAGACTGGGTTTTGATAGGGCATGTTGGGGTTATTACCATCTAGTAGACTGGGTTATTACCATCTAGTAGACTAGGGTTTGATAGGGCATGGTGGGGTTATTACCATCTAGTAGACTGGGTTTTGATAGGGCATGGTGGGGTTATTACCATCTAGTAGACTGGGTTTTGATAGGGCATGGTGGGGTTATTACCATCTAGTAGACTGGGTTTTGATAGGGCATGGTGGGTGGGGTTATTACCATCTAGTAGACTGGGTTTTGATAGGGCATGGTGGACTGGTTATTACCATCTAGTAGACTTGGTTATTACCATCTAGTAGACTGGGTTTTGATAGGGCATGGTGGGGTTATTACCATCTAGTAGACTGGGTTTTGATAGGGCATGGTGGGGTTATTACCATCTAGTAGACTGGGTTTTGATAGGGCATGGTGGGGTTATTACCATCTAGTAGACTGGTTTTGATAGGGCATGGTGGGTGGGGTTATTACCATCTAGTAGACTGGGTTTTAATAGGGCATGGTAGACTGGGTTATTACCATCTAGTAGACTGGGTTATTACCATCTAGTAGACTGGGTTTTGATAGGGCATGGTGGGGTTATTACCATCTAGTAGACTGGGTTTTGATAGGGCATGGTGGGGTTATTACCATCTAGTAGACTGGGTTTTGATAGGGCATGGGATGTTATTACCATCTAGTAGACTGGGTGTTTACCATCTAGTAGACTGGGTTTTCATAGTCCATGGTGGGGTTATTACCATCTAGTAGACTGGGTTTTGATAGGGCATGGTGGGGTTATTACCATCTAGTAGACTGGGTTTTGATAGGGCATGGTGGGGTTATTACCATCTAGTAGACTGGGTTTTGATAGGGCATGGTGGGTGGGGTTATTACCATCTAGTAGACTGGGTTTTAATAGGGCATGGTGGACTGGGTTATTACCATCTAGTAGACTGGTTATTACCATCTAGTAGACTGGGTTTTGATAGGGCATGGTGGGGTTATTACCATCTAGTAGACTGGGTTTTGATAGGGCATGGTGGGGTTATTACCATCTAGTAGACTGGGTTTTGATAGGGCATGGTGGGGTTATTACCATCTAGTAGACTGGGTTTTGATAGGGCATGGTGGGGTTATTACCATCTAGTAGACTGGGTTATTACCATCTAGTAGACTGGGTTTTGATAGTCCATGGTGGGGTTATTACCATCTAGTAGACTGGGTTTTGATAGGGCATGGTGGGGTTATTACCATCTAGTAGACTGGGTTTTGATAGGGCATGGTGGGGTTATTACCATCTAGTAGACTGGGTTTTGATAGGGCATGGTGGGTGGGGTTATTACCATCTAGTAGACTGGGTTTTAATAGGGCATGGTGGACTGGGTTATTACCATCTAGTAGACTGGGTTATTACCATCTAGTAGACTGGGTTTTGATAGGGCATGGTGGGGTTATTACCATCTAGTAGACTGGGTTTTGATAGGGCATGGTGGGGTTATTACCATCTAGTAGACTGGGTTTTGATAGGGCATGGGATGTTATTACCATCTAGTAGACTGGGTTTTTACCATCTAGTAGACTGGGTTTTCATAGTCCATGGTTGGGTTATTACCATCTAGTAGACTGGGTTTTGATAGGGCATGGTGGGGTTATTACCATCTAGTAGACTGGGTTTTGATAGGGCATGGTGGGGTTATTACCATCTAGTAGACTGGGTTTTGATAGGGCATGGTGGTGGGGTTATTACCATCTAGTAGACTGGGTTTTAATAGGGCATGGTGGACTGGGTTATTACCATCTAGTAGACTGGGTTATTACCATCTAGTAGACTGGGTTTTGATAGGGCATGGTGGGGTTATTACCATCTAGTAGACTGGGTTTTGATAGGGCATGGTGGGGTTATTACCATCTAGTAGACTGGGTTTTGATAGGGCATGGTGGGGTTATTACCATCTAGTAGACTGGGTTTTGATAGGGCATGGTGGGGTTATTACCATCTAGTAGACTGGGTTTTGATAGGGCATGGTGGGGTTATTACCATCTAGTAGACTGGGTTTTGATAGGGCATGTTGGGGTTATTACCATCTAGTAGACTGGGTTATTACCATCTAGTAGACTGGGTTTTGATAGGGCATGGTGGGGTTATTACCATCTAGTAGACTGGGTTTTGATAGGGCATGGTGGGGTTATTACCATCTAGTAGACTGGGTTTTGATAGGGCATGGTGGGGTTATTACCATCTAGTAGACTGGGTTTTGATAGGGCATGGTGGGTGGGGTTATTACCATCTAGTAGACTGGGTTTTGATAGGGCATGGTGGACTGGGTTATTACCATCTAGTAGACTTGGTTATTACCATCTAGTAGACTGGGTTTTGATAGGGCATGGTGGGGTTATTACCATCTAGTAGACTGGGTTTTGATAGGGCATGGTGGGGTTATTACCATCTAGTAGACTGGGTTTTGATAGGGCATGGTGGGTGGGGTTATTACCATCTAGTAGACTGGGTTTTATAGGGCATGGTGGACTGGGTTATTACCATCTAGTAGACTGGGTTATTACCATCTAGTAGACTGGGTTTTGATAGGGCATGGTGGGGTTATTACCATCTAGTAGACTGGGTTTTGATAGGGCATGGTGGGGTTATTACCATCTAGTAGACTGGGTTTTGATAGGGCATGGGATGGTTATTACCATCTAGTAGACTGGGTTGTTACCATCTAGTAGACTGGGTTTTGATAGTCCATGGTGGGTTATTACCATCTAGTAGACTGGGTTTTGATAGGGCATGGTGGGGTTATTACCATCTAGTAGACTGGGTTTTGATAGGGCATGGTGGGGTTATTACCATCTAGTAGACTGGGTTTTGATAGGGCATGGTGGGTGGGGTTATTACCATCTAGTAGACTGGGTTTTAATAGGGCATGGTGGACTGGGTTATTACCATCTAGTAGACTGGGTTATTACCATCTAGTAGACTGGGTTTTGATAGGGCATGGTGGGTTATTACCATCTAGTAGACTGGGTTTTGATAGGGCATGGTGGGGTTATTACCATCTAGTAGACTGGGTTTTGATAGGGCATGGTGGGGTTATTACCATCTAGTAGACTGGGTTTTGATAGGGCATGGTGGGTTATTACCATCTAGTAGACTGGGTTTTGATAGGGCATGGTGGGGTTATTACCATCTAGTAGACTGGGTTTTGATAGGGCATGGTGGGGTTATTACCATCTAGTAGACTGGGTTTTGATAGGGCATGGTGGGTGGGGTTATTACCATCTAGTAGACTGGGTTTTAATAGGGCATGGTGGGGGTTATTACCATCTAGTAGACTGGGTTATTACCATCTAGTAGACTGGGTTTTGATAGGGCATGTGGGGTTATTACCATCTAGTAGACTGGGTTTTGATAGGGCATGGTGGGGTTATTACCATCTAGTAGACTGGGTTTTGATAGGGCATGGTGGGGTTATTACCATCTAGTAGACTGGGTTTTGATAGGGCATGGTGGGGTTATTACCATCTAGTAGACTGGGTTTTGATAGGGCATGGGGGTTATTACCATCTAGTAGACTGGGTTTTGATAGGGCATGGTGGGGTTATTACCATCTAGTAGACTGGGTTATTACCATCTAGTAGACTGGTTTTGATAGGGCATGGTGGGTTATTACCATCTAGTAGACTGGGTTTTGATAGGGCATGGTGGGGTTATTACCATCTAGTAGACTGGGTTTTGATAGGGCATGGTGGGGTTATTACCATCTAGTAGACTGGGTTTTGATAGGGCATGGTGGGTGGGTTATTACCATCTAGTAGACTGGGTTTTGATAGGGCATGGTGGACTGGGTTATTACCATCTAGTAGACTGGGTTATTACCATCTAGTAGACTGGGTTTTGATAGGGCATGGTGGGGTTATTACCATCTAGTAGACTGGGTTTTGATAGGGCATGGTGGGGTTATTACCATCTAGTAGACTGGGTTTTGATAGGGCATGGTGGTGGGGTTATTACCATCTAGTAGACTGGGTTTTGATAGGGCATGTGTGGGGTTATTACCATCTAGTAGACTGGGTTATTACCATCTAGTAGACTGGGTTTTGATAGGGCATGGTGGGGTTATTACCATCTAGTAGACTGGGTTTTGATAGGGCATGGTGGGGTTATTACCATCTAGTAGACTGGGTTTTGATAGGGCATGGGATGTTATTACCATCTAGTAGACTGGGTTGTTACCATCTAGTAGACTGGGTTTTCATAGTCCATGGTTGGGTTATTACCATCTAGTAGACTGGGTTTTGATAGGGCATGGTGGGGTTATTACCATCTAGTAGACTGGGTTTTGATAGGGCATGGTGGGGTTATTACCATCTAGTAGACTGGGTTTTGATAGGGCATGGTGGGTGGGTTATTACCATCTAGTAGACTGGGTTTTAATAGGGCATGGTGGACTGGGTTATTACCATCTAGTAGACTGGGTTATTACCATCTAGTAGACTGGGTTTTGATAGGGCATGTTGGGTTATTACCATCTAGTAGACTGGGTTTTGATAGGGCATGGTGGGGTTATTACCATCTAGTAGACTGGGTTTTGATAGGGCATGGTGGGGTTATTACCATCTAGTAGACTGGGTTTTGATAGGGCATGGTGGGGTTATTACCATCTAGTAGACTGGGTTTTGATAGGGCATGGGGGGTTATTACCATCTAGTAGACTGGGTTTTGATAGGGCATGGTGGGGTTATTACCATCTAGTAGACTGGGTTATTACCATCTAGTATACTGGGTTTTGATAGGGCATGGTGGGTTATTACCATCTAGTAGACTGGGTTTTGATAGGGCATGGTGGGGTTATTACCATCTAGTAGACTGGGTTTTGATAGGGCATGGTGGGGTTATTACCATCTAGTAGACTGGGTTTTGATAGGGCATGGTGGGTGGGGTTATTACCATCTAGTAGACTGGGTTTTGATAGGGCATGGTGGCTGGGTTATTACCATCTAGTAGACTTGGTTATTACCATCTAGTAGACTGGGTTTTGATAGGGCATGGTGGGGTTATTACCATCTAGTAGACTGGGTGTTGATAGGGCATGGTGGGGTTATTACCATCTAGTAGACTGGGTTTTGATAGGGCATGGTGGGGTTATTACCATCTTGTAGACTGGGTTTTGATAGGGCATGGTGGGGTTATTACCATCTAGTAGACTGGGTTTTGATAGGGCATGGTGGGGTTATTACCATCTAGTAGACTGGGTTTTGATAGGGCATGGTGGGTGGGGTTATTACCATCTAGTAGACTGGGTTTTAATAGGGCATGGTGGACTGGGTTATTACCATCTAGTAGACTGGGTTATTACCATCTAGTAGACTGGGTTTTGATAGGGCATGGTGGGGTTATTACCATCTAGTAGACTGGGTTTTGATAGGGCATGGTGGGGTTATTACCATCTAGTAGACTGGGTTTTGATAGGGCATGGGATGTTATTACCATCTAGTAGACTGGGTTGTTACCATCTAGTAGACTGGGTTTTCATAGTCCATGGTGGGTTATTACCATCTAGTAGACTGGGTTTTGATAGGGCATGGTGGGGTTATTACCATCTAGTAGACTGGGTTTTGATAGGGCATGGTGGGGTTATTACCATCTAGTAGACTGGGTTTTGATAGGGCATGGTGGGTGGGGTTATTACCATCTAGTAGACTGGGTTTTATAGGGCATGGTGGACTGGGTTATTACCATCTAGTAGACTGGGTTATTACCATCTAGTAGACTGGGTTTTGATAGGGCATGTGGGGTTATTACCATCTAGTAGACTGGGTTTTGATAGGGTCATGGTGGGGTTATTACCATCTAGTAGACTGGGTTTTGATAGGGCATGG
The DNA here is from genome assembly GCF_002021735.2 of Oncorhynchus kisutch. Classification (NCBI taxonomy): domain Eukaryota; kingdom Metazoa; phylum Chordata; class Actinopteri; order Salmoniformes; family Salmonidae; genus Oncorhynchus; species Oncorhynchus kisutch. Next base: position 15,955,036 of record NW_022261983.1, read on the forward strand.
TGGGGTTATTACCATCTAGTAGACTGGGTTTTGATAGGGCATGGTGGGGTTATTACCATCTAGTAGACTGGGTTTTGATAGGGCATGGGGGTTATTACCATCTAGTAGACTGGGTTTTGATAGGGCATGTTGGGGTTATTACCATCTAGTAGACTGGGTTATTACCATCTAGTATACTGGATTTGATAGGGCATGGTGGGGTTATTACCATCTAGTAGACTGGGTTTTGATAGGGCATGGTGGGGTTATTACCATCTAGTAGACTGGGTTTTGATAGGGCATGGTGGGGTTATTACCATCTAGTAGACTGGGTTTTGATAGGGCATGGTGGGTGGGGTTATTACCATCTAGTAGACTGGGTTTTGATAGGGCATGGTGGACTGGGTTATTACCATCTAGTAGACTTGGTTATTACCATCTAGTAGACTGGGTTTTGATAGGGCATGGTGGGGTTATTACCATCTAGTAGACTGGGTTTTGATAGGGCATGGTGGGGTTATTACCATCTAGTAGACTGGGTTTTGATAGGGCATGGTGGGGTTATTACCATCTAGTAGACTGGGTTTTGATAGGGCATGGTGGGGTTATTACCATCTAGTAGACTGGGTTTTGATAGGGCATGGTGGGGGTTATTACCATCTAGTAGACTGGGTTATTACCATCTAGTAGACTGGGTTTTGATAGGGCATGGTGGGGTTATTACCATCTAGTAGACTGGGTTTTGATAGGGCATGGTGGGGTTATTACCATCTAGTAGACTGGGTTTTGATAGGGCATGGTGGGGTTATTACCATCTAGTAGACTGGGTTTTGATAGGGCATGGTGGGGTTATTACCATCTAGTAGACTGGGTTTTGATAGGGCATGGTGGGGTTATTACCATCTAGTAGACTGGGTTTTGATAGGGCATGGTGGGGTTATTACCATCTAGTAGACTGGGTTTTGATAGGGCATGGTGGGGTTATTACCATCTAGTAGACTGGGTTTTATTACCATCTAGTAGACTGGGTTTTGATAGGGCATGGTGGGGTTATTACCATCTAGTAGACTGGGTTTTGATAGGGCATGGTGGGGTTATTACCATCTAGTAGACTGGGTTTTGATAGGGCATGGTGGGGTTATTACCATCTAGTAGACTGGGTTATTACCATCTAGTAGACTGGGTTTTGATAGGGCATGGTGGGGTTATTACCATCTAGTAGACTGGGTTTTGATAGGGCATGGTGGGGTTATTACCATCTAGTAGACTGGGTTTTGATAGGGCATGGTGGGGTTATTACCATCTAGTAGACTGGGTTATTACCATCTAGTAGACTGGGTTTTGATAGGGCATGGTGGGGTTATTACCATCTAGTAGACTGGGTTTTGATAGGGCATGGTGGGGTTATTACCATCTAGTAGACTGGGTTTTGATAGGGCATGGTGGGGTTATTACCATCTAGTAGACTGGGTTTTGATAGGGCATGGGTGGGGTTATTACCATCTAGTAGACTGGGTTTTGATAGGGCATGGTGGACTGGGTTATTACCATCTAGTAGACTGGGTTATTACCATCTAGTAGACTGGGTTTTGATAGGGCATGGTGGGGTTATTACCATCTAGTAGACTGGGTTTTGATAGGGCATGGTGGGGTTATTACCATCTAGTAGACTGGGTTTTGATAGGGCATGGTGGGTTTATTACCATCTAGTAGACTGGGTTATTACCATCTAGTAGACTGGGTTTTGATAGGGCATGGTGGGTTATTACCATCTAGTAGACTGGGTTTTGATAGGGCATGGTGGGGTTATTACCATCTAGTAGACTGGGTTTTGATAGGGCATGGTGGGTTATTACCATCTAGTAGACTGGATTATTACCATCTAGTAGACTGGGTTTTGATAGTCCATGGTGGGGTTATTACCATCTAGTAGACTGGGTTTTGATAGGGCATGGTGGGGTTATTACCATCTAGTAGACTGGGTTTTGATAGGGCATGGTGGGGTTATTACCATCTAGTAGACTGGGTTTTGATAGGGCATGGTGGGTGGGGTTATTTCCATCTAGTAGACTGGGTTTTTAATAGGGCATGGTGGACTGGGTTATTACCATCTAGTAGACTGGGTTATTACCATCTAGTAGACTGGGTTTTGATAGGGCATGGTGGGGTTATTACCATCTAGTAGACTGGGTTTTGATAGGGCATGGTGGGGTTATTACCATCTAGTAGACTGGGTTTTGATAGGGCATGGGGTGTTATTACCATCTAGTAGACTGGGTTATTACCATCTAGTAGACTGGGTTTTGATAGGGCATGGTTGGGTTATTACCATCTAGTAGACTGGGTTTTGATAGGGCATGGTGGGGTTATTACCATCTAGTAGACTGGTTTTGATAGGGCATGGTGGGGTTATTACCATCTAGTAGACTGGGTTGTTACCATCTAGTAGACTGGGTTTTCATAGTCCATGGTGGGGTTATTACCATCTAGTAGACTGGGTTTTGATAGGGCATGGTGGGGTTATTACCATCTAGTAGACTGGGTTTTGATAGGGCATGGTGGGGTTATTACCATCTAGTAGACTGGGTTTTGATAGGGCATGTGGGTGGGGTTATTACCATCTAGTAGACTGGGTTTTGATAGGGCATGGTGGACTGGGTTATTACCATCTAGTAGACTGGGTTATTACCATCTAGTAGACTGGGTTTTGATAGGGCATGGTGGGGTTATTACCATCTAGTAGACTGGGTTTTGATAGGGCATGGTGGGGTTATTACCATCTAGTAGACTGGGTTTTGATAGGGCATGTGGACTGGGTTATTACCATCTAGTAGACTGGGTTATTACCATCTAGTAGACTGGGTTTTGATAGGGCATGGTGGGGTTATTACCATCTAGTAGACTGGGTTTTGATAGGGCATGGTGGGGTTATTACCATCTAGTAGACTGGGTTTTGATAGGGCATGGTGGGGTTATTACCATCTAGTAGACTGGGTTATTACCATCTAGTAGACTGGGTTTTGATAGGGCATGGTGGGGTTATTACCATCTAGTAGACTGGGTTTTGATAGGGCATGGTGGGGTTATTACCATCTAGTAGACTGGGTTTTGATAGGGCATGGTGGGGTTATTACCATCTAGTAGACTGGGTTTTAGTCCATGGTGGGGTTATTACCATCTCGTAGGACTGGTTTTTGATATGGCATGGTGGGTTATTACCATCTAGTAGACTGGGTTTTAATTGGGCATGGTGGGGTTATTAACATCTAGTAGACTGGATTTTGATAGGGCATGGTGGGTGGGGTTATTAACATCTAGTAGACTGGGTTTTGATAGCCATGGTGGATGGGTTTATTACCATCTAGTAGACTGGGTTATTACCATCTAGTTGTCTGGGTTTTGATAGGGCATGGTGGGGTATTACCATCTAGTAGACTGGGTTTTGATAGGGCATGGTGGGGGTTATTACCATCTAGTAGACTGGGTTTTGATAGGGCATGGTGGGTTTATACCATATAGTAGACTGGGTTATTACCATCTAGTAGACTGGGTTTTGATAGGGCATGGTGGAGTTATTACCATCTAGTAGACTGGGTTTTTATAGGGCATGGTGGGGTTATTACCATCTAGTAGACTGGGTTTTTGATAGGGCATGGTGGGTTATTACCATCTAGTAGACCTGGATTATTACCATCTAGTAGACTGGGTTTGATAGTCCCATGGTGGGGTTATTACCATCTAATAGACTGGGTTTTGATAGGGCAATGGTGGGGTTATTACCATCTAGTAGACTGGGTTTTGATAGGGCATGGTGGGGTTATTACCATCTAGTAGACTGTGTTTGATAGGGCATGGTGGGTGGGGTTATTACCATCTAGTAGACTGGTTTTTAATAGGGCATGGTGGACTGGGTTATTACCATCTAGTAGGACTGGGTTATTACCATCTAGTAGACTGGGTTTTGATAGGGCATGGTGGGGTTATTACCATCTAGTGGACTGGGTTTTGATAGGGAAATAGTGGGGTTATTACCATCTAGTAGACTGTGTTTTGATAGGGGCATGGGATGTTATTGCCATCTAGTAGACTGGGTTGTTACCATCTAGTAGACTGGGTTTGCATAGTCCATGGTTGGGTTATTACCATCTAGTAGACTGGGTTTTGATAGGGCAGGTGGGGTTATTACCATCTAGTAGACTGGGTTTTGATAGGGCATGGTGGGGGTTTTTACAATCTAGTAGACTGGGTTGTTACCATCTAGTAGACTGGGTTTTCATAGTCCATGGTGGGGTTTTATTACCATCTAGTAGACTGGGTTTTGATAGGGCATGGTGGGTTTATTACATCTAGTAGACTGGGTTTTATTGGGCATGGTGGGGTTATTAACATCTAGTAGACTGGATTTTGATAGGGCATGGTGGGTGGGGTTATTAACATCTAGTAGACTGGGTTTTGATAGGCCATGGTGGACTGGGTTATTACCATCTAGTAGACTGGGTTATTACCATCTAGTTGTCTGGGTTTTGATAGGGCATGGGTGGGGTTATTACCATCTAGTAGACTGGGTTTGATAGGGCATGGTGGGGTTATTACCATCAAGTAGACTGGGTTTTGATAGGGCATGGTGGACTGGGTTATTACCATCTAGTAGACTGGGTTATTACCATCTAGTTGTCTGGGTTTTGATAGGGCATGGTGGGGTTATTACCATCTAGTAGACTGGGTTTTGATAGGGCATGGTGGGGTTATTACCATCTAGTAGACTGGGTTTTGATAGGGCATGGTGGGTTATTACCATATAGTAGACTGGATTATTACCATCTAGTAGACTGGGATTTGATAGGGCATGGTGGAGTTATTACCATCTAGTAGACTGGGTTTTTATAGGGCATGGTGGGGTTATTACCATCTAGTAGACTGGGTTTTGATAGGGCATGTGGGGTTATTACCATCTAGTAGACTGGATTATTACCATCTAGTAGACTGGGTTTGATAGTCCATGGTGGGGTTATTACCATCTAATAGACTGGGTTTTGATAGGGCATGGTGGGGTTATTACCATCTAGTAGACTGGGTTTTGATAGGGCATGGTGGGGTATTACCATCTAGTAGACTGGGTTTTGATAGGGCATGGTGGGTGGGGTTATTACCATCTAGTAGACTGGGTTTTAATAGGGCATGGTGGACTGGGTTATTACCATCTAGTAGACTGGGTTTTCATAGTCCATGGTTGGGTTATTACAATCTAGTAGACTGGGTTTTGATAGGGCATGGTGGGGTTATTACCATCTAGTAGACTGGGTTTTGATAGGGCACATGGTGGGTTATTACCATCTAGTAGACTGGGTTTTGATAGGGCAATGGTGGGTGGGGTTATTACCATCTAGTAGACTGGGTTTTAATAGGGCATGGTGGACTGGGTTATTACCATCTAGTAGACTGGGTTATTACCATCTAGTAGACTGGGTTTTGATAGGGCATGTTGGGGGTTATTACCATCTAGTAGACTGGGTTTTGATTCGGTCATGGTGGGGTTATTACCATCTAGTAGACTGGGTTTTGATAGGGCATGGTGGGGTTATTACCATCTAGTAGACTGGGTTTTGATAGGGGCATGGTGGGGTTATTACCATCTAGTAGACTGGGTTTTGATAGGGCATGGAGGGGTTATTACCATCTAGTAGACTGGGTTTTGATAGGGCATGTTGGGGTTATTACCATCTAGTAGACTGGGTTATTACCATCTAGTATACTAGGATTTGATAGGGCATGGTGGGGTTATTACAATCTAGTAGACTGGGTTTTGATAGGGGCATGGTGGGGTTATTACCATCTAGTAGACTGTGTTTTGATTGGGCATGGTGGGGTTATTACCATCTAGTAGACTGGGTTTTGATAGGGCATGGTGGGGGGTGGGTTATTACCATCTAGTAGACTGGGTTTTGATAGGGCATGGTGGACTGGGTTATACCATCTAGTAGACTTGGTTATTACCATCTAGTAGACTGGGTTTGATAGGGCATGGTGGGGTTATTACCATCTAGTAGACTGGGGTGTTGATAGGGCATGGTGGGGTTATTACCATCTAGTAGACTGAGTTTTGATAGGGCATGGTGGGGTTATTACCATCTTGTAGACTGGGTTTTGATAGGGCATGGTGGGGTTATTACCATCTAGTAGACTGGGTTTTGATAGGGCATGGTGGGGTTATTACCATCTAGTAGACTGGGTTTTGATAGGGCATGGTGGGTGGGGTATTACCATCTAGTAGACTGGGTTTTAATAGGGCATGGTGGACTGGGTTATTACCATCTAGTAGACTGGGTTATTACCATCTAGTAGACTGGGTTTTGATAGGGCATGTTGGGGTTATTACCATCTAGTAGACTGGGTTTTGATTCGGTCATGGTGGGGTTATTACCATCTAGTAGACTGGGTTTTGATAGGGCATGGTGGGTGGGGTTATTACCATCTAGTAGACTGGGTTTTAATAGGGCATGGTGGACTGGGTTATTACCATCTAGTAGACTGGGTTATTACCATCTAGTAGACTGGGTTTTGATAGGGCATGGTGGGGTTATTACCATCTAGTGGACTGGGTTTTGATAGGGAATAGTGGGGTTATTACCATCTAGTAGACTGTGTTTTGATAGGGCATGGGATGTTATTGCCATCTAGTAGACTGGGTTGTTACCATCTAGTAGACTGGGTTTTCATAGTCCATGGTTGGGTTATTACAATCTAGTAGACTGGGTTTTGATAGGGCATGGTGGGGTTATTACCATCTAGTAGACTGGGTTTTGATAGGGCATGGTGGGGTTATTACCATCTAGTAGACTGGGTTTTGATAGGGCATGGTGGGTGGGGTTATTACCATCTAGTAGACTGGGTTTTAATAGGGCATGGTGGACTGGGTTATTACCATCTAGTAGACTGGGTTATTACCATCTAGTAGACTGGGTTTTGATAGGGCATGTTGGGGTTATTACCATCTAGTAGACTGGGTTTTGATTCGGTCATGGTGGGGGTTATTACCATCTAGTAGACTGGGTTTTGATAGGGCATGGTGGGGTTATTACCATCTAGTAGACTGGGTTTTGATAGGGCATGGTGGGGTTATTACCATCTAGTAGACTGGGTTTTGATAGGGCATGGAGGGGTTATTACCATCTAGTAGACTGGGTTTTGATAGGGCATGTTGGGGTTATTACCATCTAGTAGACTGGGTTATTACCATCTAGTATACTAGGATTTGATAGGGCATGGTGGGGTTATTACAATCTAGTAGACTGGGTTTTGATAGGGCATGGTGGGGTTATTACCATCTAGTAGACTGTGTTTTGATTGGGCATGGTGGGGTTATTACCATCTAGTAGACTGGGTTTTGATAGGGCATGGTGGGTGGGGTTATTACCATCTAGTAGACTGGGTTTTGATAGGGCATGGTGGACTGGGTTATTACCATCTAGTAGACTTGGTTATTACCATCTAGTAGACTGGGTTTTGATAGGGCATGGTGGGGTTATTACCATCTAGTAGACTGGGTGTTGATAGGGCATGGTGGGGTTATTACCATCTAGTAGACTGAGTTTTGATAGGGCATGGTGGGGTTATTACCATCTTGTAGACTGGGTTTTGATAGGGCATGGTGGGGTTATTACCATCTAGTAGACTGGGTTTTGATAGGGCATGGTGGGGTTATTACCATCTAGTAGACTGGGTTATTACCATCTAGTAGACTGGGTTTTGATAGGGCATGGTGGAGTTATTACCATCTAGTAGACTGGGTTTTGATAGGGCATGGTGGGGTTATTACCATCTTGTAGACTGGGTTTTGATAGGGCATGGTGGGGTTATTACCATCTAGTAGACTGGGTTTTGATAGGGGCATGGTGGGGTTATTAACATCTAGTAGACTGGGTTTTGATAGGGCATGGTGGGGTTATTACCATCTAGTAGACTGGGTTTTGATAGGGCATGGTGGGGTTATTACCATCTAGTAGACTGGGTTTTGATAGGGCATGGTGGGGTTATTACCATCTAGTAGACTGGGTTATTACCATCTAGTAGACTTGGTTTTGATAGGGCATGGTGGAGTTATTACCATCTAGTAGACTGGGTTTTGATAGGGCATGATGGGGTTATTACCATCTAGTAGACTGGGTTTTGATAGGGCATGGTGGGGTTATTACCATCTAGTAGACTGGGTTATTACCATCTAGTAGACTGGGTTTTGATAGGGCATGGTGGGGGTTATTACCATCTAGTAGACTGGGTTTTGATAGGGCATGGTGGGGTTATTACCATCTAGTAGACTGGGTTTTGATAGGGCATGGTGGGGCTATTAACATCTAGTAGACTGGGTTATTACCATCTAGTATACTGGGATTTGATAGGGCATGGTGGTGTTATTACCATCTAGTAGACTGGGTTTGATAGGGCATGGTGGGGTTTTTACAATCTAGTAGACTGGGTTGTTACCATCTAGTAGACTGGGTTTTCATAGTCCATGGTGGGGTTATTACCATCTAGTAGACTGGGTTTTGATAGGGCATGGTGGGGTTATTACCATCTAGTAGACTGGGTTTTAATTGGGCAATGGTGGGGTTATTAACATCTAGTAGACTGGATTTTGATAGGGCATGGTGGGTGGGGTTATTAACATCTAGTAGACTGGGTTTTGATAGGCCATGGTGGACTGGGTTATTACCATCTAGTAGACTGGGTTATTACCATCTAGTTGTCTGGGTTTTGATAGGGCATGGTGGGGTTATTACCATCTAGTAGACTGGGTTTTGATAGGGCATGGTGGGGTTATTACCATCTAGTAGACTGGGTTTTGATAGGGCATGGTGGGTTTATTACCATATAGTAGACTGGGTTATTACCATCTAGTAGACTGGGTTTTGATAGGGCATGGTGGAGTTATTACCATCTAGTAGACTGGGTTTTTATAGGGCATGGTGGGGTTATTACCATCTAGTAGACTGGGTTTTGATAGGGCATGGTGGGTTATTACCATCTAGTAGACTGGATTATTACCATCTAGTAGACTGGGTTTTGATAGTCCATGGTGGGGTTATTACCATCTAATAGACTGGGTTTTGATAGGGCATGGTGGGGTTATTACCATCTAGTAGACTGGGTTTTGATAGGGCATGGTGGGGTTATTACCATCTAGTAGACTGGGTTTTGATAGGGCATGGTGGGTGGGGTTATTACCATCTAGTAGACTGGGTTTTAATAGGGCATGGTGGACTGGGTTATTACCATCTAGTAGACTGGGTTATTACCATCTAGTAGACTGGGTTTTGATAGGGCATGGTGGGGTTATTACCATCTAGTGGACTGGGTTTTGATAGGGAATAGTGGGGTTATTACCATCTAGTAGACTGTGTTTTGATAGGGCATGGGATGTTATTGCCATCTAGTAGACTGGGTTGTTACCATCTAGTAGACTGGGTTTTCATAGTCCATGGTTGGGTTATTACCATCTAGTAGACTGGGTTTTGATAGGGCATGGTGGGGTTATTACCATCTAGTAGACTGGGTTTTGATAGGGCATGGTGGGGTTTTTACAATCTAGTAGACTGGGTTGTTACCATCTAGTAGACTGGGTTTTCATAGTCCATGGTGGGGTTATTACCATCTAGTAGACTGGGTTTTGATAGGGCATGGTGGGGTTATTAACATCTAGTAGACTGGGTTTTAATTGGGCATGGTGGGGTTATTAACATCTAGTAGACTGGATTTTGATAGGGCATGGTGGGTGGGGTTATTAACATCTAGTAGACTGGGTTTTGATAGGCCATGGTGGACTGGGTTATTACCATCTAGTAGACTGGGTTATTACCATCTAGTTGTCTGGGTTTGATAGGGCATGGTGGGGTTATTACCATCTAGTAGACTGGGTTTTGATAGGGCATGGTGGGGTTATTACCATCTAGTAGACTGGGTTTTGATAGGGCATGGTGGACTGGGTTATTACCATCTAGTAGACTGGGTTATTACCATCTAGTTGTCTGGGTTTTGATAGGGCATGGTGGGGTTATTACCATCTAGTAGACTGGGTTTTGATAGGGCATGGTGGGGTTATTACCATCTAGTAGACTGGGTTTTGATAGGGCATGGTGGGGTTATTACCATATAGTAGACTGGATTATTACCATCTAGTAGACTGGGATTTGATAGGGCATGGTGGAGTTATTACCATCTAGTAGACTGGGTTTTTATAGGGCATGGTGGGGTTATTACCATCTAGTAGACTGGGTTTTCATAGTCCATGGTGGGGTTATTACCATCTAGTAGACTGGGTTTTGATAGGGCATGGTGGGGTTATTACCATCTAGTAGACTGGGTTTTAATTGGGCATGGTGGGGTTATTAACATCTAGTAGACTGGATTTTGATAGGGCATGGTGGGTGGGGTTATTAACATCTAGTAGACTGGGTTTTGATAGGCCATGGTGGACTGGGTTATTACCATCTAGTAGACTGGGTTATTACCATCTAGTTGTCTGGGTTTTGATAGGGCATGGTGGGGTTATTACCATCTAGTAGACTGGGTTTTGATAGGGCATGGTGGGGTTATTACCATCTAGTAGACTGGGTTTTGATAGGGCATGGTGGGTTTATTACCATATAGTAGACTGGGTTATTACCATCTAGTAGACTGGGTTTTGATAGGGCATGGTGGAGTTATTACCATCTAGTAGACTGGGTTTTTATAGGGCATGGTGGGGTTATTACCATCTAGTAGACTGGGTTTTGATAGGGCATGGTGGGTTATTACCATCTAGTAGACTGGATTATTACCATCTAGTAGACTGGGTTTTGATAGTCCATGGTGGGGTTATTACCATCTAATAGACTGGGTTTTGATAGGGCATGGTGGGGTTATTACCATCTAGTAGACTGGGTTTTGATAGGGCATGGTGGGGTTATTACCATCTAGTAGACTGGGTTTTGATAGGGCATGGTGGGTGGGGTTATTACCATCTAGTAGACTGGGTTTTAATAGGGCATGGTGGACTGGGTTATTACCATCTAGTAGACTGGGTTATTACCATCTAGTAGACTGGGTTTTGATAGGGCATGGTGGGGTTATTACCATCTAGTGGACTGGGTTTTGATAGGGAATAGTGGGGTTATTACCATCTAGTAGACTGTGTTTTGATAGGGCATGGGATGTTATTGCCATCTAGTAGACTGGGTTGTTACCATCTAGTAGACTGGGTTTCATAGTCCATGGTTGGGTTATTACCATCTAGTAGACTGGGTTTTGATAGGGCATGGTGGGGTTATTACCATCTAGTAGACTGGGTTTTGATAGGGCATGGTGGGGTTTTTACAATCTAGTAGACTGGGTTGTTACCATCTAGTAGACTGGGTTTTCATAGTCCATGGTGGGGTTATTACCATCTAGTAGACTGGGTTTTGATAGGGCATGGTGGGGTTATTAACATCTAGTAGACTGGGTTTTAATTGGGCATGGTGGGGTTATTAACATCTAGTAGACTGGATTTTGATAGGGCATGGTGGGTGGGGTTATTAACATCTAGTAGACTGGGTTTTGATAGGCCATGGTGGACTGGGTTATTACCATCTAGTAGACTGGGTTATTACCATCTAGTTGTCTGGGTTTTGATAGGGCATGGTGGGGTTATTACCATCTAGTAGACTGGGTTTTGATAGGGCATGGTGGGGTTATTACCATCAAGTAGACTGGGTTTTGATAGGGCATGGTGGACTGGGTTATTACCATCTAGTAGACTGGGTTATTACCATCTAGTTGTCTGGGTTTTGATAGGGCATGGTGGGGTTATTACCATCTAGTAGACTGGGTTTTGATAGGGCATGGTGGGGTTATTACCATCTAGTAGACTGGGTTTTGATAGGGCATGGTGGGGTTATTACCATATAGTAGACTGGATTATTACCATCTAGTAGACTGGGATTTGATAGGGCATGGTGGAGTTATTACCATCTAGTAGACTGGGTTTTTATAGGGCATGGTGGGGTTATTACCATCTAGTAGACTGGGTTTTGATAGGGCATGGTGGGGTTATTACCATCTAGTAGACTGGATTATTACCATCTAGTAGACTGGGTTTTGATAGTCCATGGTGGGGTTATTACCATCTAATAGACTGGGTTTTGATAGGGCATGGTGGGGTTATTACCATCTAGTAGACTGGGTTTTGATAGGGCATGGTGGGGTTATTACCATCTAGTAGACTGGGTTTTGATAGGGCATGGTGGGTGGGGTTATTACCATCTAGTAGACTGGGTTTTAATAGGGCATGGTGGACTGGGTTATTACCATCTAGTAGACTGGGTTATTACCATCTAGTAGACTGGGTTTTGATAGGGCATGGTGGGGTTATTACCATCTAGTGGACTGGGTTTTGATAGGGAATAGTGGGGTTATTACCATCTAGTAGACTGTGTTTTGATAGGGCATGGGATGTTATTGCCATCTAGTAGACTGGGTTGTTACCATCTAGTAGACTGGGTTTTCATAGTCCATGGTTGGGTTATTACCATCTAGTAGACTGGGTTTTGATAGGGCATGGTGGGGTTATTACCATCTAGTAGACTGGATTTTGATAGGGCATGGTGGGGTTATTACCATCTAGTAGACTGGGTTTTGATAGGGCATGGTGGGTGGGGTTATTACCATCTAGTAGACTGGGTTTTAATAGGGCATGGTGGACTGGGTTATTACCATCTAGTAGACTGGGTTATTACCATCTAGTAGACTGGGTTTTGATAGGGCATGGTGGGGTTATTACCATCTAGTAGACTGGGTTTTGATAGGGCATGCTGGGGTTATTACCATCTAGTAGACTGGGTTTTGATAGGGCATGGTGGGGTTATTACGATCTAGTATCCTGGGTTTTGATAGGGCATGGTGGGGTTATTACAATCTAGTAGACTGGGTTGTTACCATCTAGTAGACTGGGTTTTCATAGTCCATGGTGGGGTTATTACCATCTAGTAGACTGGGTTTTGATTGGGCATGGTGGGTGGGGTTATTACCATCTAGTAGACCGGGTTTTGATAGGGCATGGTGGACTGGGTTATTACCATCTAGTAGACTGGGTTTTGATAGGGCATGGTGCGGTTATTACCATCTAGTAGACTGGGTTTTGATAGGGCATGGAGGGGTTATTACCATCTAGTAGACTGGGTTTTGATAGGGCATGGTGGGGTTATTACCATCTATTAGACTGGGTTATTACCATCTAGTATACTGGGATTTGATAGGGCATGGTGGGGTTATTACCATCTAGTAGACTGGGTTTTGATAGGGCATGGAGGGGTTATTACCATCTAGTAGACTGGGTTTTGATAGGGCATGGTGGGGTTATTACCATCTAGTAGACTGGGTTATTACCATCTAGTACACTTGGTTTTGATAGGGCATGGTGGAGTTATTACCATCTAGTAGACTGGGTTTTGATAGGGCATGGTGGGGTTATTACCATCTAGTAGACTGGGTTATTACCATCTAGTAGACTGGGTTTTGATAGGGCATGGTGGGGTTATTACCATCTAGTAGACTGGGTTTTGATAGGGCATGGTGGGGTTATTACCATCTAGTAGACTGTGTTTTGATAGGGCATGGTGGGGTTATTACCATCTAGTAGACTGGGTTTTTATAGGGCATGGTGGGGTTATTACCATCTAGTAGACTGGGTTTTGATAGGGCATGGTGGGGTTATTACCATCTAGTAGACTGGATTATTACCATCTAGTAGACTGGGTTTTGATAGTCCATGGTGGGGTTATTACCATCTAATAGACTGGGTTTTGATAGGGCATGGTGGGGTTATTACCATCTAGTAGACTGGGTTTTGATAGGGCATGGTGGGGTTATTACCATCTAGTAGACTGGGTTTTGATAGGGCATGGTGGGTGGGGTTATTACCATCTAGTAGACTGGGTTTTAATAGGGCATGGTGGACTGGGTTATTACCATCTAGTAGACTGGGTTATTACCATCTAGTAGACTGGGTTTTGATAGGGCATGGTGGGGTTATTACCATCTAGTGGACTGGGTTTTGATAGGGAATAGTGGGGTTATTACCATCTAGTAGACTGTGTTTTGATAGGGCATGGGATGTTATTGCCATCTAGTAGACTGGGTTGTTACCATCTAGTAGACTGGGTTTTCATAGTCCATGGTTGGGTTATTACCATCTAGTAGACTGGGTTTTGATAGGGCATGGTGGGGTTATTACCATCTAGTAGACTGGGTTTTGATAGGGCATGGTGGGGTTATTACCATCTAGTAGACTGGGTTTTGATAGGGCATGGTGGGTGGGGTTATTACCATCTAGTAGACTGGGTTTTAATAGGGCATGGTGGACTGGGTTATTACCATCTAGTAGACTGGGTTATTACCATCTAGTAGACTGGGTTTTGATAGGGCATGGTGGGGTTATTACCATCTAGTAGACTGGGTTTTGATAGGGCATGCTGGGGTTATTACCATCTAGTAGACTGGGTTTTGATAGGGCATGGTGGGGTTATTACCATCTAGTATCCTGGGTTTTGATAGGGCATGGTGGGGTTATTACAATCTAGTAGACTGGGTTGTTACCATCTAGTAGACTGGGTTTTCATAGTCCATGGTGGGGTTATTACCATCTAGTAGACTGGGTTTTGATTGGGCATGGTGGGTGGGGTTATTACCATCTAGTAGACCGGGTTTTGATAGGGCATGGTGGACTGGGTTATTACCATCTAGTAGACTGGGTTTTGATAGGGCATGGTGGGTTATTACCATCTAGTATACTGGGTTTTGATAGGGCATGGTGCGGTTATTACCATCTAGTAGACTGGGTTTTGATAGGGCATGGAGGGGTTATTACCATCTAGTAGACTGGGTTTTGATAGGGCATGGTGGGGTTATTACCATCTATTAGACTGGGTTATTACCATCTAGTATACTGGGATTTGATAGGGCATGGTGGGGTTATTACCATCTAGTAGACTGGGTTTTGATAGGGCATGGAGGGGTTATTACCATCTAGTAGACTGGGTTTTGATAGGGCATTGTGGGGTTATTACCATCTAGTAGACTGGGTTATTACCATCTAGTAGACTTGGTTTTGATAGGGCATGGTGGAGTTATTACCATCTAGTAGACTGGGTTTTGATAGGGCATGGTGGGGTTATTACCATCTAGTAGACTGGGTTATTACCATCTAGTAGACTGGGTTTTGATAGGGCATGGTGGGGTTATTACCATCTAGTAGACTGGGTTTTGATAGGGCATGGTGGGGTTATTACCATCTAGTAGACTGTGTTTTGATAGGGCATGGTGGGGTTATTACCATCTAGTAGACTGGGTTGTTACCATCTAGTAGACTGGGTTTTCATACTCCATGGTGGGGTTATTACCATCTAGTAGACTGGGTTTTGATAGGGCATGGTGGGGTTATTACCATCTAGTAGACTGGGGTTTGATAGGGCATGGTGGGGTTATTACCATCTAGTAGACTGGGTTTCTATAGGGCATGGAGGGGTTATTACCATCTAGTAGACTGGGTTTTGATAGGGCATGGTGGGGCTATTAACATCTAGTAGACTGGGTTATTACCATCTAGTATACTGGGATTTGATAGAGCATGGTGGTGTTATTACCATCTCTTAGACTGGGTTTTGATAGGGCATGGTGGGTTTTTTACAATCTAGTAGACTGGGTTGTTACCATCTAGTAGACTGGGTTTTCATAGTCCATGGTGGGGTTATTACCATCTAGTAGACTGGGTTTTAATTGGGCATGGTGGGGTTATTAACATCTAGTAGACTGGATTTTGATAGGGCATGGTGGGTGGGGTTATTAACATCTAGTAGACTGGGTTTTGATAGGCCATGGTGGACTGGGTTATTACCATCTAGTAGACTGGGTTATTACCATCTAGTTGTCTGGGTTTTGATAGGGCATGGTGGGGTTATTACCATCTAGTAGACTGGGTTTTGATAGGGCATGGTGGGGTTAATACCATCTAGTAGACTGGGTTTTGATAGGGCATGGTGGGTGGGGTTATTACCATCTAGTAGACTGGGTTTTAATAGGGCATGGTGGACTGGGTTATTACCATCTAGTAGACTGGGTTATTACCATCTAGTAGACTGGGTTTTGATAGGGCATGGTGGGGTTATTACCATCTAGTACACTGGGTTTTGATAGGGCATGCTGGGGTTATTACCATCTAGTAGTTTGGGTTTTGATAGGGCATGGTGGGGTTATTACCATCTAGTATCCTGGGTTTTGATAGGGCATGGTGGGGTTATTACAATCTAGTAGACTGGGTTGTTACCATCTAGTAGACTGGGTTTTCATAGTCCATGGTGGGGTTATTACCATCTAGTAGACTGGGTTTTGATTGGGCATGGTGGGTGGGGTTATTACCATCTAGTAGACCGGGTTTTGATAGGGCATGGTGGACTGGGTTATTACCATCTAGTAGACTGGGTTATTACCATCTAGTAGACTGGGTTTTGATAGGGCATGGTGGGGTTATTACCATCTAGTATACTGGGTTTTGATAGGGCATGGTGCGGTTATTACCATCTAGTAGACTGGGTTTTGATAGGGCATGGAGGGGTTATTACCATCTAGTAGACAGGGTTTTGATAGGGCATGGTGGGGTTATTACCATCTATTAGACTGGGTTATTACCATCTAGTATACTGGGATTTGATAGGGCATGGTGGGGTTATTACCATCTAGTAGACTGGGTTTTGATAGGGCATGGTGGGTGGGGTTATTACCATCTAGTAGACAGGGTTTTGATAGGGCATGGTGGACTGGGTTATTACCATCTAGTAGACTGGGTTATTACCATCTAGTAGACTGGGTTTTGATAGGGCATGGTGGGGTTATTACCATCTAGTATACTGGGTTTTGATAGGGCATGGTGCGGTTATTACCATCTAGTAGACTGGGTTTTGATAGGGCATGGTGGGGTTATTACCATCTAGTAGACTGGGTTTTGATAGGGCACGGAGGGGTTATTACCATCTAGTAGACTGGGTTTTGATAGGGCATGGTGGGGTTATTACCATCTATTAGACTGGGTTATTACCATCTAGTATACTGGGATTTGATAGGGAATGGTGGGGTTATTACCATCTAGTAGACTGGGTTTTGATAGGGCATGGGATGTTATTGCCATCTAGTAGACTGGGTTGTTACCATCTAGTAGACTGGGTTTTCATAGTCCATGTTTGGGTTATTACCATCTAGTAGACTGGGTTTTGATAGGGCATGGTGGGGTTATTACCATCTAGTAGACTGGGGTTTGATAGGGCATGGTGGGGTTATTACCATCTAGTAGACTGGGTTTTGATAGGGCATGGTGGGTGGGGTTATTACCATCTAGTAGACTGGGTTTTGATAGGGCATGGTGGACTGGGTTATTACCATCTAGTAGACTGGGTTATTACCATCTAGTAGACTGGGTTTTGATAGGGCATGGTGGGGTTATTACCATCTAGTAGACTGGGTTTTGATAGGGCATGCTGGGGTTATTACCATCTAGTAGACTGGGTTTTGATAGGGCATGGTGGGGTTATTACCATCTAGTATCCTGGGTTTTGATAGGGCATGGTGGGGTTATTACAATCTAGTAGACTGGGTTGTTACCATCTAGTAGACTGGGTTTTCATAGTCCATGGTGGGGTTATTACCATCTAGTAGACTGGGTTTTGATTGGGCATGGTGGGTGGGGTTATTACCATCTAGTAGACCGGTTTTTGATAGGGCATGGTGGACTGGGTTATTACCATCTAGTAGACTGGGTTATTACCATCTAGTAGACTGGGTTTTGATAGGGCATGGTGGGGTTATTACCATCTAGTATACTGGGTTTTGATAGGGCATGGTGCGGTTATTACCATCTAGTAGACTGGGTTTTGATAGGGCATGGAGGGGTTATTACCATCTAGTAGACTGGGTTTTGATAGGGCATGGTGGGGTTATTACCATCTATTAGACTGGGTTATTACCATCTAGTATACTGGGATTTGATAGGGCATGGTGGGGTTATTACCGTCTAGTAGACTGGGTTTTGATAGGGCATGGTGGGTGGGGTTATTACCATCTAGTAGACTGGGTTTTGATAGGGCATGGTGGACTGGGTTATTACCATCTAGTAGACTGGGTTATTACCATCTAGTAGACTGGGTTTTGATAGGGCATGGTGTGGTTATTACCATCTAGTAGACTGGGTTTTAATTGGGCATGGTGGGGTTATTAACATCTAATAGACTGGGTTTTGATAGGGCATGGTGGGTGGGGTAATTAACATCTAGTAGACTGGGTTATGATAGGCCATGGTGGACTGGGTTATTACCATCTAGTAGACTGGGTTATTACCATCTAGTTGTCTGGGTTTTGATAGGGCATGGTGGGGTTATTACCATCTAGTAGACTGGGTTTTGATAGGGCATGGTGGGGTTATTACCATCTAGTAGACTGGGTTTTGATAGGGCATGGTGGGGTTATTACCATATAGTAGACTGGGTTATTACCATCTAGTAGACTGGGTTTTGATAGGGCATGGTGGAGTAATTACCATCTAGTAGACTGGGTTTTTATAGGGCATGGTGGGGTTATTACCATCTAGTAGACTGGGTTTTGATAGGGCATGGTGGGGTTATTACCCTCTAGTAGACTGGGTTGTTACCATCTAGTAGACTGGGTTTTCATAGTCCATGGTGGGGTTATTACCATCTAATAGACTGGGTTTTGATTGGGCATGGTGGGGTTATTACCATCTAGTAGACTGGGTTTTGATAGGGCATGGTTGGGTTATTACCATATAGTAGACTGGGTTATTACCATCTTGTAGACTGGGTTTTGATAGGGCATGGTGGAGTTATTACCATCCAGTAGACTGGGTTTTTATAGGGCATGGTGGGGTTATTACCATCTAGTAGACTGGGTTTTGATAGGGCATGGTGGGGTTATTACCATCTAGTAGACTGGATTATTACCATCTAGTAGACTGGGTTTTGATAGGGCATGGTGGGGTTATTACCCTCTAGTAGACTGGGTTGTTACCATCTAGTAGACTGGGTTTTCATAGTCCATGGTGGGGTTATTACCATCTAGTAGACTGGGTTTTGATTGGGCATGGTGGGTGGGGTTATTACCATCTAGTAGACCGGGTTTTGATAGGGCATGGTGGACTGGGTTATTACCATCTAGTAGACTGGGTTATTACCATCTAGTAGACTGGGTTTTGATAGGGCATGGTGGGGTTATTACCATCTAGTATACTGGGTTTGATAGGGCATGGTGCGGTTATTACCATCTAGTAGACTGGGTTTTGATAGGGCATGGTGGGGTTATTACCATCTATTAGACTGGGTTATTACCATCTAGTATACTGGGATATGATAGGGCATGGTGGGGTTATTACCATCTAGTAGACTGGGTTTTGATAGGGCATGGTGGGTGGGGTTATTACCATCTAGTAGACTGGGTTTTGATAGGGCATGGTGGACTGGGTTATTACCATCTAGTAGACTGGGTTATTACCATCTAGTAGACTGGGTTTTGATAGGGCATGGTGGGGTTATTACCATCTAGTATACTGGGTTTTGATAGGGCATGGTGCGGTTATTACCATCTAGTAGACTGGGTTTTGATAGGGCATGGTGGGGTTATTACCATCTAGTAGACTGGGTTTTGATAGGGCATGGAGGGGTTATTACCATCTAGTAGACTGGGTTTTGATAGGGCATGGTGGGGTTATTACCATCTATTAGACTGGGTTATTACCATCTAGTATACTGGGATTTGATAGGGAATGGTGGGGTTATTACCATCTAGTAGACTGGGTTTTGATAGGGCATGGGATGTTATTGCCATCTAGTAGACTGGGTTGTTACCATCTAGTAGACTGGGTTTTCATAGTCCATGTTTGGG
This sequence comes from Oncorhynchus kisutch, assembly GCF_002021735.2. NCBI lineage: Eukaryota > Metazoa > Chordata > Actinopteri > Salmoniformes > Salmonidae > Oncorhynchus > Oncorhynchus kisutch. Next base: position 15,974,965 of record NW_022261983.1, read on the forward strand.
TTATTACCATCTAGTAGACTGGGTTATGATAGGGCATGGTGGGGTTATTACCATCTAGTAGACTGGGGTTTGATAGGGCATGGTGGGGTTATTACCATCTAGTAGACTGGGTTTTGATAGGGCATGGTGGGTGGGGTTATTACCATCTAGTAGACTTGGTTTTGATAGGGCATGGTGGACTGGGTTATTACCATCTAGTAGACTGGGTTATTACCATCTAGTAGACTGGGTTTTGATAGGGCATGGTGGGGTTATTACCATCTAGTAGACTGGGTTTTGATAGGGCATGCTGGGGTTATTACCATCTAGTAGACTGGGTTTTGATAGGGCATGGTGGGGTTATTACCATCTAGTATCCTGGGTTTTGATAGGGCATGGTGGGGTTATTACAATCTAGTAGACTGGGTTGTTACCATCTAGTAGACTGGGTTTTCATAGTCCATGGTGGGGTTATTACCATCTAGTAGACTGGGTTTTGATTGGGCATGGTGGGTGGGGTTATTACCATCTAGTAGACCGGTTTTTGATAGGGCATGGTGGACTGGGTTATTACCATCTAGTAGACTGGGTTATTACCATCTAGTAGACTGGGTTTTGATAGGGCATGGTGGGGTTATTACCATCTAGTATACTGGGTTTTGATAGGGCATGGTGCGGTTATTACCATCTAGTAGACTGGGTTTTGATAGGGCATGGAGGGGTTATTACCATCTAGTAGACTGGGTTTTGATAGGGCATGGTGGGGTTATTACCATCTATTAGACTGGGTTATTACCATCTAGTATACTGGGATTTGATAGGGCATGGTGGGGTTATTACCGTCTAGTAGACTGGGTTTTGATAGGGCATGGTGGGTGGGGTTATTACCATCTAGTAGACTGGGTTTTGATAGGGCATGGTGGACTGGGTTATTACCATCTAGTAGACTGGGTTATTACCATCTAGTAGACTGGGTTTTGATAGGGCATGGTGTGGTTATTACCATCTAGTAGACTGGGTTTTAATTGGGCATGGTGGGGTTATTAACATCTAATAGACTGGGTTTTGATAGGGCATGGTGGGTGGGGTAATTAACATCTAGTAGACTGGGTTTTGATAGGCCATGGTGGACTGGGTTATTACCATCTAGTAGACTGGGTTATTACCATCTAGTTGTCTGGGTTTTGATAGGGCATGGTGGGGTTATTACCATCTAGTAGACTGGGTTTTGATAGGGCATGGTGGGGTTATTACCATCTAGTAGACTGGGTTTTGATAGGGCATGGTGGGGTTATTACCATATAGTAGACTGGGTTATTACCATCTAGTAGACTGGGTTTTGATAGGGCATGGTGGAGTAATTACCATCTAGTAGACTGGGTTTTTATAGGGCATGGTGGGGTTATTACCATCTAGTAGACTGGGTTTTGATAGGGCATGGTGGGGTTATTACCCTCTAGTAGACTGGGTTGTTACCATCTAGTAGACTGGATTTTCATAGTCCATGGTGGGGTTATTACCATCTAATAGACTGGGTTTTGATTGGGCATGGTGGGGTTATTACCATCTAGTAGACTGGGTTTTGATAGGGCATGGTTGGGTTATTACCCTATAGTAGACTGGGTTATTACCATCTAGTAGACTGGGTTTTGATAGGGCATGGTGGAGTTATTACCATCCAGTAGACTGGGTTTTTATAGGGCATGGTGGGGTTATTACCATCTAGTAGACTGGGTTTTGATAGGGCATGGTGGGGTTATTACCATCTAGTAGACTGGATTATTACCATCTAGTAGACTGGGTTTTGATAGGGCATGGTGGGGTTATTACCCTCTAGTAGACTGGGTTGTTACCATCTAGTAGACTGGGTTTTCATAGTCCATGGTGGGGTTATTACCATCTAGTAGACTGGATTTTGATTGGGCATGGTGGGTGGGGTTATTACCATCTAGTAGACCGGGTTTTGATAGGGCATGGTGGACTGGGTTATTACCATCTAGTAGACTGGGTTATTACCATCTAGTAGACTGGGTTTTGATAGGGCATGGTGGGGTTATTACCATCTAGTATACTGGGTTTTGATAGGGCATGGTGCGGTTATTACCATCTAGTAGACTGGGTTTTGATAGGGCATGGTGGGGTTATTACCATCTATTAGACTGGGTTATTACCATCTAGTATACTGGGATTTGATAGGGCATGGTGGGGTTATTACCATCTAGTAGACTGGGTTTTGATAGGGCATGGTGGGTGGGGTTATTACCATCTAGTAGACTGGGTTTTGATAGGGCATGGTGGACTGCGTTATTACCATCTAGTAGACTGGGTTATTACCATCTAGTAGACTGGGTTTTGATAGGGCATGGTGGGGTTATTACCATCTAGTATACTGGGTTTTGATAGGGCATGGTGCGGTTATTACCATCTAGTAGACTGGGTTTTGATAGGGCATGGTGGGGTTATTACCATCTAGTAGACTGGGTTTTGATAGGGCATGGAGGGGTTATTACCATCTAGTAGACTGGGTTTTGATAGGGCATGGTGGGGTTATTACCATCTATTAGACTGGGTTATTACCATCTAGTATACTGGGATTTGATAGGGAATGGTGGGGTTATTACCATCTAGTAGACTGGGTTTTGATAGGGCATGGGATGTTATTGCCATCTAGTAGACTGGGTTGTTACCATCTAGTAGACTGGGTTTTCATAGTCCATGTTTGGGTTATTACCATCTAGTAGACTGGGTTTTGATAGGGCATGGTGGGGTTATTACCATCTAGTAGACTGGGTTTTGATAGGGCATGGTGGGGTTATTACCATCTAGTAGACTGGGTTTTGATAGGGCATGGTGGGTGGGGTTATTACCATCTAGTAGACTGGGTTTTAATAGGGCATGGTGGACTGGGTTATTACCATCTAGTAGACTGGGTTATTACCATCTAGTAGACTGGGTTTTGATAGGGCATGGTGGGGTTATTACCATCTAGTAGACTGGGTTTTGATAGGGCATGCTGGGGTTATTACCATCTAGTAGACTGGGTTTTGATAGGGCATGGTGGGGTTATTACCATCTAGTATCCTGGGTTTTGATAGGGCATGGTGGGGTTATTACAATCTAGTAGACTGGGTTGTTACCATCTAGTAGACTGGGTTTTCATAGTCCATGGTGGGGTTATTACCATCTAGTAGACTGGGTTTTGATTGGGCATGGTTGGTGAGGTTATTACCATCTAGTAGACCGGTTTTTGATAGGGCATGGTGGACTGGGTTATTACCATCTAGTAGACTGGGTTATTACCATCTAGTAGACTGGGTTTTGATAGGGCATGGTGGGGTTATTACCATCTAGTATACTGGGTTTTGATAGGGCATGGTGCGGTTATTACCATCTAGTAGACTGGGTTTTGATAGGGCATGGAGGGGTTATTACCATCTAGTAGACTGGGTTTTGATAGGGCATGGTGGGGTTATTACCATCTATTAGACTGGGTTATTACCATCTAGTATACTGGGATTTGATAGGGCATGGTGGGGTTATTACCGTCTAGTAGACTGGGTTTTGATAGGGCATGGTGGGTGGGGTTATTACCATCTAGTAGACTGGGTTTTGATAGGGCATGGTGGACTGGGTTATTACCATCTAGTAGACTGGGTTATTACCATCTAGTAGACTGGGTTTTGATAGGGCATGGTGTGGTTATTACCATCTAGTAGACTGGGTTTTAATTGGGCATGGTGGGGTTATTAACATCTAATAGACTGGGTTTTGATAGGGCATGGTGGGTGGGGTAATTAACATCTAGTAGACTGGGTTTTGATAGGCCATGGTGGACTGGGTTATTACCATCTAGTAGACTGGGTTATTACCATCTAGTTGTCTGGGTTTTGATAGGGCATGGTGGGGTTATTACCATCTAGTAGACTGGGTTTTGATAGGGCATGGTGGGGTTATTACCATCTAGTAGACTGGGTTTTGATAGGGCATGGTGGGGTTATTACCATATAGTAGACTGGGTTATTACCATCTAGTAGACTGGGTTTTGATAGGGCATGGTGGAGTAATTACCATCTAGTAGACTGGGTTTTTATAGGGCATGGTGGGGTTATTACCATCTAGTAGACTGGGTTTTGATAGGGCATGGTGGGGTTATTACCCTCTAGTAGACTGGGTTGTTACCATCTAGTAGACTGGGTTTTCATAGTCCATGGTGGGGTTATTACCATCTGATAGACTGGGTTTTGATTGGGCATGGTGGGGTTATTACCATCTAGTAGACTGGGTTTTGATAGGGCATGGTTGGGTTATTACCATATAGTAGACTGGGTTATTACCATCTAGTAGACTGGGTTTTGATAGGGCATGGTGGAGTTATTACCATCTAGTAGACTGGGTTTTTATAGGGCATGGTGGGGTTATTACCATCTAGTAGACTGGGTTTTGATAGGGCATGGTGGGGTTATTACCATCTAGTAGACTGGATTATTACCATCTAGTAGACTGGGTTTTGATAGGGCATGGTGGGGTTATTACCCTCTAGTAGACTGGGTTGTTACCATCTAGTAGACTGGGTTTTCATAGTCCATGGTGGGGATATATACCATCTAATAGACTGGGTTTTGATAGGGCATGGTGGGGTTATTACCATCTAGTAGACTGGGTTTTGATAGGGCATGGTGGGGTTATTACCATCTAGTAGAATGGGTTTTGATAGGGCATGGCGGGTGGGGTTATTACCATCTAGTAGACTGGGTTTTAATAGGGCATGGTGGACTGGGTTATTACCATCTAGTAGACTGGGTTATTACCATCTAGTAGACTGGGTTTTGATAGGGCATGGTGGGGTTATTACCATCTAGTGGACTGGGTTTTGATAGGGAATGGTGGGGTTATTACCATCTAGTAGACTGTGTTTTGATAGGGCATGGGATGTTATTGCCATCTAGTAGACTGGGTTGTTACCATCTAGTAGACTGGGTTTTCATAGTCCATGGTTGGGTTATTACCATCTAGTAGACTGGGTTTTGATAGGGCATGGTGGGGTTATTACCATCTAGTAGACTGGGTTTTGATAGGGCATGGTGGGGTTAATACCATCTAGTAGACTGGGTTTTGATAGGGCATGGTTGGGTTATTACCATATAGTAGACTGGGTTATTACCATCTAGTAGACTGGGTTTTGATAGGGCATGGTGGAGTTATTACCATCTAGTAGACTGGGTTTTTATAGGGCATGGTGGGGTTATTACCATCTAGTAGACTGGATTATTACCATCTAGTAGTCTGGGTTTTCATAGTCCATGGTTGGGTTATTACCATCTAGTAGACTGGGTTTTGATAGGGCATGGTGGGGTTATTACCATCTAGTAGACTGGGTTTTGATAGGGCATGGTGGGGTTATTACCATCTAGTAGACTGGGTTTTGATAGGGCATGGTGGGTGGGGTTATTACCATCTAGTAGACTGGGTTTTAATAGGGCATGGTGGACTGGGTTATTACCATCTAGTAGACTGGGTTATTACCATCTAGTAGACCGGGTTTTGATAGGGCATGGTGGGGTTATTACCATCTAGTAGACTGGGTTTTGATAGGGCATGCTGGGGTTATTACCATCTAGTAGACTGGGTTTTGATAGGGCATGGTGGGGTTATTACCATCTAGTATCCTGGGTTTTGATAGGGCATGGTGGGGTTATTACAATCTAGTAGACTGGGTTGTTACCATCTAGTAGACTGGGTTTTCATAGTCCATGGTGGGGTTATTACCATCTAGTAGACTGGGTTTTGATTGGGCATGGTGGGTGGGGTTATTACCATCTAGTAGACCGGTTTTTGATAGGGCATGGTGGACTGGGTTATTACCATCTAGGAGACTGGGTTATTACCATCTAGTAGACTGGGTTTTGATAGGGCATGGTGGGGTTATTACCATCTAGTATACTGGGTTTTGATAGGGCATGGTGCGGTTATTACCATCTAGTAGACTGGGTTTTGATAGGGCATGGAGGGGTTATTACCATCTAGTAGACTGGGTTTTGATAGGGCATGGTGGGGTTATTACCATCTATTAGACTGGGTTATTACCATCTAGTATACTGGGATTTGATAGGGCATGGTGGGGTTATTACCGTCTAGTGGACTGGGTTTTGATAGGGCATGGTGGGTGGGGTCATTACCATCTAGTAGACTGGGTTTTGATAGGGCATGGTGGACTGGGTTATTACCATCTAGTAGACTGGGTTATTACCATCTAGTAGACTGGGTTTTGATAGGGCATGGTGTGGTTATTACCATCTAGTAGACTGGGTTTTAATTGGGCATGGTGGGGTTATTAACATCTAATAGACTGGGTTTTGATAGGGCATGGTGGGTGGGGTAATTAACATCTAGTAGACTGGGTTTTGATAGGCCATGGTGGACTGGGTTATTACCATCTAGTAGACTGGGTTATTACCATCTAGTTGTCTGGGTTTTGATAGGGCATGGTGGGGTTATTACCATCTAGTAGACTGGGTTTTGATAGGGCATGGTGGGGTTATTACCATCTAGTAGACTGGGTTTTGATAGGGCATGGTGGGGTTATTACCATATAGTAGACTGGGTTATTACCATCTAGTAGACTGGGTTTTGATAGGGCATGGTGGAGTAATTACCATCTAGTAGACTGGGTTTTTATAGGGCATGGTGGGGTTATTACCATCTAGTAGACTGGGTTTTGATAGGGCATGGTGGGGTTATTACCCTCTAGTAGACTGGGTTGTTACCATCTAGTAGACTGGGTTTTCATAGTCCATGGTGGGGTTATTACCATCTAATAGACTGGGTTTTGATTGGGCATGGTGGGGTTATTACCATCTAGTAGACTGGGTTTTGATAGGGCATGGTTGGGTTATTACCATATAGTAGACTGGGTTATTACCATCTAGTAGACTGGGTTTTGATAGGGCATGGTGGAGTTATTACCATCTAGTAGACTGGGTTTTTATAGGGCATGGTGGGGTTATTACCATCTAGTAGACTGGGTTTTGATAGGGCATGGTGGGGTTATTACCATCTAGTAGACTGGATTATTACCATCTAGTAGACTGGGTTTTGATAGGGCATGGTGGGGTTATTACCCTCTAGTAGACTGGGTTGTTACCATCTAGTAGACTGGGTTTTCATAGTCCATGGTGGGGATATATACCATCTAATAGACTGGGTTTTGATAGGGCATGGTGGGGTTATTACCATCTAGTAGACTGGGTTTTGATAGGGCATGGTGGGGTTATTACCATCTAGTAGAATGGGTTTTGATAGGGCATGGCGGGTGGGGTTATTACCATCTAGTAGACTGGGTTTTAATAGGGCATGGTGGACTGGGTTATTACCATCTAGTAGACTGGGTTATTACCATCTAGTAGACTGGGTTTTGATAGGGCATGGTGGGGTTATTACCATCTAGTGGACTGGGTTTTGATAGGGAATGGTGGGGTTATTACCATCTAGTAGACTGTGTTTTGATAGGGCATGGGATGTTATTGCCATCTAGTAGACTGGGTTGTTACCATCTAGTAGACTGGGTTTTCATAGTCCATGGTTGGGTTATTACCATCTAGTAGACTGGGTTTTGATAGGGCATGGTGGGGTTATTACCATCTAGTAGACTGGGTTTTGATAGGGCATGGTGGGGTTAATACCATCTAGTAGACTGGGTTTTGATAGGGCATGGTTGGGTTATTACCATATAGTAGACTGGGTTATTACCATCTAGTAGACTGGGTTTTGATAGGGCATGGTGGAGTTATTACCATCTAGTAGACTGGGTTTTTATAGGGCATGGTGGGGTTATTACCATCTAGTAGACTGGATTATTACCATCTAGTAGTCTGGGTTTTCATAGTCCATGGTTGGGTTATTACCATCTAGTAGACTGGGTTTTGATAGGGCATGGTGGGGTTATTACCATCTAGTAGACTGGGTTTTGATAGGGCATGGTGGGGTTATTACCATCTAGTAGACTGGGTTTTGATAGGGCATGGTGGGTGGGGTTATTACCATCTAGTAGACTGGGTTTTAATAGGGCATGGTGGACTGGGTTATTACCATCTAGTAGACTGGGTTATTACCATCTAGTAGACCGGGTTTTGATAGGGCATGGTGGGGTTATTACCATCTAGTAGACTGGGTTTTGATAGGGCATGCTGGGGTTATTACCATCTAGTAGACTGGGTTTTGATAGGGCATGGTGGGGTTATTACCATCTAGTATCCTGGGTTTTGATAGGGCATGGTGGGGTTATTACAATCTAGTAGACTGGGTTGTTACCATCTAGTAGACTGGGTTTTCATAGTCCATGGTGGGGTTATTACCATCTAGTAGACTGGGTTTTGATTGGGCATGGTGGGTGGGGTTATTACCATCTAGTAGACCGGTTTTTGATAGGGCATGGTGGACTGGGTTATTACCATCTAGGAGACTGGGTTATTACCATCTAGTAGACTGGGTTTTGATAGGGCATGGTGGGGTTATTACCATCTAGTATACTGGGTTTTGATAGGGCATGGTGCGGTTATTACCATCTAGTAGACTGGGTTTTGATAGGGCATGGAGGGGTTATTACCATCTAGTAGACTGGGTTTTGATAGGGCATGGTGGGGTTATTACCATCTATTAGACTGGGTTATTACCATCTAGTATACTGGGATTTGATAGGGCATGGTGGGGTTATTACCGTCTAGTGGACTGGGTTTTGATAGGGCATGGTGGGTGGGGTCATTACCATCTAGTAGACTGGGTTTTGATAGGGCATGGTGGACTGGGTTATTACCATCTAGTAGACTGGGTTATTACCATCTAGTAGACTGGGTTTTGATAGGGCATGGTGTGGTTATTACCATCTAGTAGACTGGGTTTTAATTGGGCATGGTGGGGTTATTAACATCTAATAGACTGGGTTTTGATAGGGCATGGTGGGTGGGGTAATTAACATCTAGTAGACTGGGTTTTGATAGGCCATGGTGGACTGGGTTATTACCATCTAGTAGACTGGGTTATTACCATCTAGTTGTCTGGGTTTTGATAGGGCATGGTGGGGTTATTACCATCTAGTAGACTGGGTTTTGATAGGGCATGGTGGGGTTATTACCATCTAGTAGACTGGGTTTTGATAGGGCATGGTGGGGTTATTACCATATAGTAGACTGGGTTATTACCATCTAGTAGACTGGGTTTTGATAGGGCATGGTGGAGTAATTACCATCTAGTAGACTGGGTTTTTATAGGGCATGGTGGGGTTATTACCATCTAGTAGACTGGGTTTTGATAGGGCATGGTGGGGTTATTACCCTCTAGTAGACTGGGTTGTTACCATCTAGTAGACTGGGTTTTCATAGTCCATGGTGGGGTTATTACCATCTAATAGACTGGGTTTTGATAGGGCATGGTGGGGTTATTACCATCTAGTAGACTGGGTTTTGATAGGGCATGGTGGAGTTATTACCATCTAGTAGAATGGGTTTTTATAGGGCATGGTGGGGTTATTACCATCTAGTAGACTGGGTTTTGATAGGGCATGGTGGGGTTATTACCATCTAGTAGACTGGATTATTACCATCTAGTAGACTGGGTTTTGATAGGGCATGGTGGGGTTATTACCCTCTAGTAGACTGGGTTGTTACCATCTAGTAGACTGGGTTTTCATAGTCCATGGTGGGGTTATTACCATCTAATAGACTGGGTTTTGATAGGGCATGGTGGGGTTATTACCATCTAGTAGACTGGGTTTTGATAGGGCATGGTGGGGTTATTACCATCTAGTAGAATGGGTTTTGATAGGGCATGGCGGGTGGGGTTATTACCATCTAGTAGACTGGGTTTTAATAGGGCATGGTGGACTGGGTTATTACCATCTAGTAGACTGGGTTATTACCATCTAGTAGACTGTGTTTTGATAGGGCATGGTGGGGTTATTACCATCTAGTGGACTGGGTTTTGATAGGGAATGGTGGGGTTATTACCATCTAGTAGACTGTGTTTTGATAGGGCATGGGATGTTATTGCCATCTAGTAGACTGGGTTGTTACCATCTAGTAGACTGGGTTTTCATAGTCCATGGTTGGGTTATTACCATCTAGTAGACTGGGTTTTGATAGGGCATGGTGGGGTTATTACCATCTAGTAGACTGGGTTTTGATAGGGCATGGTGGGGTTAATACCATCTAGTAGACTGGGTTTTGATAGGGCATGGTTGGGTTATTACCATATAGTAGACTGGGTTATTACCACCTAGTAGACTGGGTTTTGATAGGGCATGGTGGAGTTATTACCATCTAGTAGACTGGGTTTTTATAGGGCATGGTGGGGTTATTACCATCTAGTAGACTGGGTTTTGATAGGGCATGGTGGGGTTATTACCATTTAGTAGACTGGATTATTACCATCTAGTAGACTGGGTTTTGATAGGGCATGGTGGGGTTATTACCCTCTAGTAAACTGGGTTGTTACCATCTAGTAGACTGGGTTTTCATAGTCCATGGTGGGGTTATTACCATCTAATAGACTGGGTTTTGATAGGGCATGGTGGGGTTATTACCATCTAGTAGACTGGGTTTTGATAGGGCATGGTGGGGTTATTACCATCTAGTAGAATGGGTTTTGATAGGGCATGGCGGGTGGGGTTATTACCATCTAGTAGACTGGGTTTTAATAGGGCATGGTGGACTGGGTTATTACCATCTAGTAGACTGGGTTATTACCATCTAGTAGACTGGGTTTTGATAGGGCATGGTGGGGTTATTACCATCTAGTGGACTGGGTTTTGATAGGGAATGGTGGGGTTATTACCATCTAGTAGACTGTGTTTTGATAGGGCATGGGATGTTATTGCCATCTAGTAGACTGGGTTGTTACCATCTAGTAGACTGGGTTTTCATAGTCCATGGTTGGGTTATTACCATCTAGTAGACTGGGTTTTGATAGGGCATGGTGGGGTTATTACCATCTAGTAGACTGGGTTTTGATAGGGCATGGTGGGGTTAATACCATCTAGTAGACTGGGTTTTGATAGGGCATGGTGGGTGGGGTTATTACCATCTAGTAGACTGGGTTTTAATAGGGCATGGTGGACTGGGTTATTACCATCTAGTAGACTGGGTTATTACCATCTAGTAGACTGGGTTTTGATAGGGCATGGTGGGGTTATTACCATCTAGTAGACTGGGTTTTGATAGGGCATGCTGGGGTTAATACCATCTAGTAGATTGGGTTTTGATAGGGCATGGTGGGGTTATTACCATCTAGTATCCTGGGTTTTGATAGGGCATGGTGGGGTTATTACAATCTAGTAGACTGGGTTGTTACCATCTAGTAGACTGGGTTTTCATAGTCCATGGTGGGGTTATTACCATCTAGTAGACTGGGTTTTGATTGGGCATGGTGGGTGGGGTCATTACCATCTAGTAGACCGGGTTTTGATAGGGCATGGTGGACTGGGTTATTACCATCTAGTAGACTGGGTTATTACCATCTAGTAGACTGGGTTTTGATAGGACATGGTGGGGTTATTACCATCTAGTATACTGGGTTTTGATAGGGCATGGTGCGGTTATTACCATCTAGTAGACTGGGTTTTGATAGGGCATGGAGGGGTTATTACCATCTAGTAGACTGGGTTTTGATAGGGCATGGTGGGGTTATTACCATCTATTAGACTGGGTTATTACCATCTAGTATACTGGGATTTGATAGGGCATGGTGGGGTTATTACCATCTAGTAGACTGGGCTTTGATAGGGCATGGTGGGTGGTGTTATTACCATCTAGTAGACTGGGTTTTGATAGGGCATGGTGGACTGGGTTATTACCATCTAGTAGACTGGGTTATTACCATCTAGTAGACTGGGTTTTGATAGGGCATGGTGGGGTTATTACCATCTAGTATACTGGGTTTTGATAGGGCATGGTGCGGTTATTACCATCTAGTAGACTGGGTTTTGATAGGGCATGGTGGGGTTATTACCATCTAGTAGACTGGGTTTTGATAGGGCATGGAGGGGTTATTACCATCTAGTAGACTGGGTTTTGATAGGGCATGGTGGGGTTATTACCATCTATTAGACTGGGTTATTACCATCTAGTATACTGGGATTTGATAGGGAATGGTGGGGTTATTACCATCTAGTAGACTGGGTTTTGATAGGGCATGGGATGTTATTGCCATCTAGTAGACTGGGTTGTTACCATCTTGTAGACTGGGTTTTCATAGTCCATGGTTGGGTTATTACCATCTAGTAGACTGGGTTTTGATAGGGCATGGTGGGGTTATTACCATCTAGTAGACTGGGTTTTGATAGGGCATGGTGGGGTTATTACCATCTAGTAGACTGGGTTTTGATAGGGCATGGTGGGGTTATTAACATCTAGTATCCTGGGTTTTGATAGGGCATGGTGGGGTTATTACAATCTAGTAGACTGGGTTGTTACCATCTAGTAGACTGGGTTTTCATAGTCCATGGTGGGGTTATTACCATCTAGTAAACTGGGTTTTGATTGGGCATGGTGGGTGGGGTTATTACCATCTAGTAGACCGGGTTTTGATAGGGCATGGTGGACTGGGTTATTACCATCTAGTAGACTGGGTTATTACCATCTAGTAGACTGGGTTTTGATAGGGCATGGTGGGGTTATTACCATCTAGTAGACTGGGTTTTATATAGGGCATGGTGGGGTTATTACCATCTAGTAGACTGGGTTTTGATAGGGCATGTTGGGTTTATTACCATCTAGTAGACTGGGTTTTGATAGGGCATGGTGGGGTTATTACCATCTAGTAGACTGGGTTATTACCATCTAGTAGACTGGGTTTAGATAGGGCATGGTGGGGTTATTACCATCTAGTAGACTGGGTTTTGATAGGGCATGGTGGGGTTATTACCATCTCGTAGACAGGGGTTTAGATAGGGCATGGTGGGGTTATTACCATCTAGTAGACTGGGTTATTACCATCTAGTAGACTGGGTTTAGATAGGGCATGGTGGGGTTATTACCATCTAGTAGACTGGGTTTAGATAGGGCATGGTGGGGTTATTACCATCTAGTAGACTGGGTTTAGATAGGGCATGGTGGGGGTTATTACCATCTAGTAGACTGGGTTTTGATAGGGCATGATGGGGTTATTACATTCTAGTAGACTGGGTTTTGATAGGGCATGATGGGGTTATTACCATCTAGTAGACTGGGTGATTACCATCTAGTAAACTGGGTTTTTGATAGGGCATGGTGGGGTTATTACCATCTAGTAGACTGGGTTTTGATAGGACATGGTGGGGTTCTTACCATCTAGTAGACTGGGTTTAGATAGGGCATGGTGGGGTTATTACCATCTAGTAGACTGGGTTTGATAGGGCATGGTGGGGTTATTACCATCTAGTAGACTGGGTTTAGATAGGGTATGGTGGAGTTATTACCATCTAGTAGACTGGGTTATTACCATCTAGTAGACTGGGTTTTGATAGGGCATGGTGGGGTTATTACCATCTAGTAGACTGGATTTTGATAGGGCATGGTGGGGTTATTACCATCTAGTAGACTGGGTTTTGATAGGGCATGGTGGGGTTATTACCATCTAGTAGTCTGGGTTTTGATAGGGCATGGTGGATGGGGTTATTACCATCTAGTAGACTGGGTTTTGATAGGTCATGGTTGGTGTTATTACCATCTAGTAGACTGGGTTATTACCATCTAGTAGACTGGGTTTTGATAGGGCATGGGTGGGGTTATTACAATCTAGTAGACTGGGTTTTGATAGGGCATGATGGGGTTATTACCATCTAGTAGACTGGGTTTTGATAGGGCATGGTGGATGGGGTTATTACCATCTAGTACACTGGGTTTTGATAGGGCTTGGTGGGGTTATTACCATCTAGTAGACTGGGTTTTGATAGGGCATGGTGGGGTTATTACCATCTAGTAGGCTGGGTTTGATAGGGCAATGTGGGGTTATTACCATCTAGTAGACTTGGTTTTGATAGGGCATGATGGGGTTATTACCATCTAGTAGACCGGGTTTTGATAGGGCATGATGGGGTTATTACCATCTAGTATACTGGGTTATTACCATCTAGTTAACAGGGTTTTGATAGGGGATGGTGGACTGGGTTATTACCATCTAGTACACTGGGTTTTTATAGGGCATGGTGGGGTTATTACCATCTAGTAGACTGGGTTTTGATAGGGCATGGTGGGGTTATTACCATCTAGTAGACTGGGTTTTGATAGGGCATGGTGGGGTTATTACCATCTAGTATTCTGGGTTTTGATAGGGCATGGTGGATGGGGTTATTACCATCTAGTAGACTGGGTTTTGATAGGTCATGGTGGTGTTATTACCATCTAGTAGACTGGGTTATTACCATCTAGTAGACTGGGTTTTGATAGGGCATGGTGGGGTTATTACCATCTAGTAGACTGGGTTTTGATAGGGCATGGTGGGGTTATTACCATCTAGTAGACTGGGTTTTGATAGGGCATGGTGGGGTTATTACCATCTAGTATTCTGGGTTTTGATAGGGCATGGTGGATGGGGTTATTACCATCTAGTAGACTGGGTTTTGATAGGGCATGGTGGGGTTATTACCATCTAGTAGACTGGGTTTTGATAGGGCATGATGGGGTTATTACCATCTAGTAGACTGGGTTTTGATAGGGCATGGTGGATGGGGTTATTACCATCTAGTACACTGGGTTTTGATAGGGCATGGTGGGGTTATTACCATCTAGTAGACTGGGTTTAGATAGGGCTTGGTGGGGTTATTACCATCTAGTAGACTGGGTTTTGATAGGGCATGGTGGGGTTATTACCATCTAGTAGGCTGGGTTTTGATAGGGCAATGTGGGGTTATTACCATCTAGTAGACTTGGTTTTGATAGGGCATGATGGGGTTATTACCATCTAGTAGACCGGGTTTTGATAGGGCATGATGGGGTTATTACCATCTAGTAGACTGGGTTTTGATAGGGCATGGTGGGGTTATTAACATCTAGTAGACTGGGTTTTGATAGGGCATGGTGGGGTTATTACCATCTAGTAGACTGGGTTTTGATAGGGCATGATGGGGTTATTACCATCTAGTAGACTGGGTTTTGATAGGGCATGGTGGATGGGGTTATTACCATCTAGTACACTGGGTTTTGATAGGGCATGGTGGGGTTATTACCATCTAGTAGACTGGGTTTAGATAGGGCTTGGTGGGGTTATTACCATCTAGTAGACTGGGTTTTGATAGGGCATGGTGGGGTTATTACCATCTAGTAGGCTGGGTTTTGATAGGGCAATGTGGGGTTATTACCATCTAGTAGACTTGGTTTTGATAGGGCATGATTGGGTTATTACCATCTAGTAGACCGGGTTTTGATAGGGCATGATGGGGTTATTACCATCTAGTATACTGGGTTATTACCATCTAGTTAACAGGGTTTTGATAGGGGATGGTGGACTGGGTTATTACCATCTAGTACACTGGGTTTTTATAGGGCATGGTGGGGTTATTACCATCTAGTAGACTGAGTTTTGATAGGGCATGGTGGGGTTATTACCATCTAGTAGACTGGGTTATTACCATCTAGTAGACTGGGTTTTGATAGGACATGGTGGGGTTATTGCCATCTAGTAGACTGGGTTTTTATACGGCATGGTGGGGTTATTACCATCTAGTAGACTGGGTTTTGATAGGGCATGGTGTGGTTATTACCATCGAGTAGACTGGGTTTTGATAGGGCATGGTGGGGTTATTACCATCGAGTAGACTGGGTTTTGATAGGGCATGGTGGGGTTATTACCATCTGGTAGACCTGGTTTTGATAGGGCATGGTGGGGTTATTACCATCTAGTAGACTGGGTTTTGATAGGGCATGGTGGGGTTATTAACATCTAGTAGACTGGGTTTTGATAGGGCATGGTGGGGTTATTACCATCTAGTAGACTGGGTTTTGATAGAACATGGTGGGGTTATTACCATCTAGTAGACTGGGTTATTACCATCTAGTAGACTGGGTTTTGATAGGGCATGGTGGGGTTATTACCATCTAGTAGACTGGGTTATTACCATCTAGTAGACTGGGTTTTGATAGGGCATGGTGGGGTTATTACTATCTAGTAGACTGGGTTTTGATAGGGCATGGTGGGGTTATTACCATCTAGTAGACTGGGTTTTGATAGGGCATGATGGGGTTATTACCATCTAGTAGACTGGGTTTTGATAGGGCATGGTGGATGGGGTTATTACCATCTAGTACACTGGGTTTTGATAGGGCTTGGTGGGGTTATTACCATCTAGTAGACTGGGTTTAGATAGGGCTTGGTGGGGTTATTACCATCTAGTAGACTGGGTTTTGATAGGGCATGGTGGGGTTATTACCATCTAGTAGGCTGGGTTTTGATAGGGCAATGTGGGGTTATTACCATCTAGTAGACTTGGTTTTGATAGGGCATGATGGGGTTATTACCATCTAGTAGACCGGGTTTTGATAGGGCATGATGGGGTTATTACCATCTAGTATACTGGGTTATTACCATCTAGTTAACAGGGTTTTGATAGGGGATGTTGGACTGGGTTATTACCATCTAGTACACTGGGTTTTTATAGGGCATGGTGGGGTTATTACCATCTAGTAGACTGAGTTTTGATAGGGCATGGTGGGGTTATTACCATCTAGTAGACTGGGTTATTACCATCTAGTAGACTGGGTTTTGATAGGACATGGTGGGGTTATTGCCATCTAGTAGACTGGGTTTTTATACGGCATGGTGGGGTTATTACCATCTAGTAGACTGGGTTTTGATAGGGCATGGTGTGGTTATTACCATCGAGTAGACTGGGTTTTGATAGGGCATGGTGGGGTTATTACCATCTAGTACACTGGGTTTTGATAGGGCATGGTGGGGTTATTACCATCTGGTAGACTGGGTTTTGATAGGGCATGGTGGGGTTATTACCATCTAGTAGACTGGGTTTTGATAGGGCATGGTGGGGTTATTAACATCTAGTAGACTGGGTTTTGATAGGGCATGGTGGGGTTATTACCATCTAGTAGACTGGGTTTTGATAGAACATGGTGGGGTTATTACCATCTAGTAGACTGGGTTATTACCATCTAGTAGACTGGGTTTTGATAGGGCATGGTGGGGTTATTACCATCTAGTAGACTGGGTTTTGATAGGGCATGGTGGGGTTATTACCATCTAGTAGACTGGGTTTTGATAGGGCATGGTGGGGTTATTACCATCTAGTATTCTGGGTTTTGATAGGGCATGGTGGATGGGGTTATTACCATCTAGTAGACTGGGTTTTGATAGGGCATGGTGGGGTTATTACCATCTAGTAGACTGGGTTTTGATAGGGCATGATGGGGTTATTACCATCTAGTAGACTGGGTTTTGATAGGGCATGGTGGATGGGGTTATTACCATCTAGTACACTGGGTTTTGATAGGGCATGGTGGGGTTATTACCATCTAGTAGACTGGGTTTAGATAGGGCTTGGTGGGGTTATTACCATCTAGTAGACTGGGTTTTGATAGGGCATGGTGGGGTTATTACCATCTAGTAGGCTGGGTTTTGATAGGGCAATGTGGGGTTATTACCATCTAGTAGACTTGGTTTTGATAGGGCATGATGGGGTTATTACCATCTAGTAGACCGGGTTTTGATAGGGCATGATGGGGTTATTACCATCTAGTAGACTGGGTTTTGATAGGGCATGGTGGGGTTATTAACATCTAGTAGACTGGGTTTTGATAGGGCATGGTGGGGTTATTACCATCTAGTAGACTGGGTTTTGATAGGGCATGATGGGGTTATTACCATCTAGTAGACTGGGTTTTGATAGGGCATGGTGGATGGGGTTATTACCATCTAGTACACTGGGTTTTGATAGGGCATGATGGGGTTATTACCATCTAGTAGACTGGGTTTAGATAGGGCTTGGTGGGGTTATTACCATCTAGTAGACTGGGTTTTGATAGGGCATGGTGGGGTTATTACCATCTAGTAGGCTGGGGTTTTGATAGGGCAATGTGGGGTTATTACCATCTAGTAGACTTGGTTTTGATAGGGCATGATGGGGTTATTACCATCTAGTAGACCGGGTTTTGATAGGGCATGATGGGGTTATTACCATCTAGTATACTGGGTTATTACCATCTAGTTAACAGGGTTTTGATAGGGGATGGTGGACTGGGTTATTACCATCTAGTACACTGGGTTTTTATAGGGCATGGTGGGGTTATTACCATCTAGTAGACTGAGTTTTGATAGGGCATGGTGGGGTTATTACCATCTAGTAGACTGGGTTATTACCATCTAGTAGACTGGGTTTTGATAGGACATGGTGGGGTTATTGCCATCTAGTAGACTGGGTTTTTATATGGCATGGTGGGGTTATTACCATCTAGTAGACTGGGTTTTGATAGGGCATGGTGTGGTTATTACCATCGAGTAGACTGGGTTTTGATAGGGCATGGTGGGGTTATTACCATCTAGTACACTGGGTTTTGATAGGGCATGGTGGGGTTATTACCATCTGGTAGACTGGGTTTTGATAGGGCATGGTGGGGTTATTACCATCTAGTAGACTGGGTTTTGATAGGGCATGGTGGGGTTATTAACATCTAGTAGACTGGGTTTTGATAGGGCATGGTGGGGTTATTACCATCTAGTAGACTGGGTTTTGATAGAACATGGTGGGGTTATTACCATCTAGTAGACTGGGTTATTACCATCTAGTAGACTGGGTTTTGATAGGGCATGGTGGGGTTATTACCATCTAGTAGACTGGGTTTTGATAGGGCATGGTGGGGTTATTACCATCTAGTAGACTGGGTTATTACCATCTAGTAGACTGGGTTTTGATAGGGCATGGTGGGGTTATTACTATCTAGTAGACTGGGTTTTGATAGGGCATGGTGGGGTTATTACCATCTAGTAGACTGGGTTTTGATAGGGCATGATGGGGTTATTACCATCTAGTAGACTGGGTTTTGATAGGGCATGGTGGATGGGGTTATTACCATCTAGTACACTGGGTTTTGATAGGGCATGGTGGGGTTATTACCATCTAGTAGACTGGGTTTAGATAGGGCTTGGTGGGGTTATTACCATCTAGTAGACTGGGTTTTGATAGGGCATGGTGGGGTTATTACCATCTAGTAGGCTGGGTTTTGATAGGGCAATGTGGGGTTATTACCATCTAGTAGACTTGGTTTTGATAGGGCATGATGGGGTTATTACCATCTAGTAGACCGGGTTTTGATAGGGCATGATGGGGTTATTACCATCTAGTATACTGGGTTATTACCATCTAGTTAACAGGGTTTTGATAGGGGATGGTGGACTGGGTTATTACCATCTAGTACACTGGGTTTTTATAGGGCATGGTGGGGTTATTACCATCTAGTAGACTGAGTTTTGATAGGGCATGGTGGGGTTATTACCATCTAGTAGACTGGGTTATTACCATCTAGTAGACTGGGTTTTGATAGGACATGGTGGGGTTATTGCCATCTAGTAGACTGGGTTTTTATACGGCATGGTGGGGTTATTACCATCTAGTAGACTGGGTTTTGATAGGGCAGGGTGTGGTTATTACCATCGAGTAGACTGGGTTTTGATAGGGCATGGTGGGGTTATTACCATCTAGTACACTGGGTTTTGATAGGGCATGGTGGGGTTATTACCATCTGGTAGACTGGGTTTTGATAGGGCATGGTGGGGTTATTACCATCTAGTAGACTGGGTTTTGATAGGGCATGGTGGGGTTATTAACATCTAGTAGACTGGGTTTTGATAGGGCATGGTGGGGTTATTACCATCTAGTAGACTGGGTTTTGATAGAACATGGTGGGGTTATTACCATCTAGTAGACTGGGTTATTACCATCTAGTAGACTGGGTTTTGATAGGGCATGGTGGGGTTATTACCATCTAGTAGACTGGGTTTTGATAGGGCATGGTGGGGTTATTACTATCTAGTAGACTGGGTTTTGATAGGGCATGATGGGGTTATTACCATCTATTAGACTGGGTTATTACCATCTAGTATACTGGGTTTTGATAGGGCATTGTGGGGTTATTACTATCTAGTACTCTGGGTTTTGATAGGGCATGGTGGGGTTAATACCATCTAGTAGACTGGGTTATTACCATCTAGTAGACTAGGTTTTCATAGTCCATGGTGGGGTTATTACCATCTAGTAGACTGGGTTTTGATAGGGCATGGTGGACGCGGTTATTACCATCCAGTAGACTGGGTTTTGATAGGGCATGGTGGGGTTATTACCATCTAGTAGACTGGGTTTTGATAGGGCATGGTGGGGTTATTACCATCTAGTAGACTGGGTTTTGATAGGGCATGGGGGATGGGGTTATTACCATCTAGTACCCTGGGTTTTGAAAGGGCATGGTGGGGTTATTACCTTCTTGTACACTGGGTTTAGATAGGGCTTGGTGGGGTTATTACCATCTAGTAGACTGGGTTTTGATAGGGCATGGTGGGGTTATTACCATCTAGTAGACTGGGTTTTGATAGGACAATGTGGGGTTATTACCATCTAGTAGACTGGGTTTTGATAGGGCTTGGTGGGGTTATTACCATCTAGTAGACTGGATTTTGATAGGGCATGGTGGGGTTATTACCATCTAGTAGACTGGGTTATTACCATCTAGCTGACTGGGTTTTGATAGGGCATGATGGGGTTATTACCATCTAGTAGACTGGGTTTTGTTAGGGCATGATGGGGTTACTGCTGTCTAGTAGACTGGGTTTTGATAGGGCATGGTGGGGTTATTACCATCTAGTAGACTAGGTTTTCATAGTCCATGGTGGGGTTATTACCATCTAGTAGACTGGGTTTTGATAGGGCATGGTGGATGCGGTTATTACCATTCAGTAGACTGGGTTTTGATAGGGCATGGTGGGGTTATTACCATCTAGTAGACTGGGTTTTGATAGGGCATGGTTTGGTTATTACCATCTAGTAGACTGGGTTTTGATAGGGCATGGTGGGGTTATTAACATCTAGTAGACTGGGTTTTGATAGAGCATGGTGGGGTTATTACCATCTAGTAGATTGGGTTTTGATAGGGCATGGTGGGGTTATTACCATCTAGTAGACTGGGTTTTGATAGGGCATGGTGGGGTTATTACCATCTAGTAGACTGGGTTATTACCATCTAGTAGACTGGGTTTTGATAGGGCATGATGGGGTTATTACCATCTGGTAGACTGGGTTTTGATAGGGCATGACGGGGTTATTACCATCTAGTATACTGGGTTATTACCATCTAGTAAACTGGGTTTTGATAGGGCATGGTGGGGTAATTACCATCTAGTAGACTGGGTTTTGATAGGACGTGGTGGGGTTATTACCATCTAGTAGACTGGGTTTAGATAGGGCATGGTGGGGTTATTACCATCTAGTAGACTGGGATTTGATGGGGCATGGTGGGGTTATTACCATCTAGTAGACTGGGTTTAGATAGGGTATGGTGGGGTTATTACCATCTAGTAGACTGGGTTATTACCATCTAGTTGACTGGGTTTAGATAGGGCATGGTGGGGTTATAACCATCTAGTAGACTGGGTTTTGATAGGGGATGGTGGACTGGGTTATTACCATCTAGTAGAATGGGTTTAGATAGGGCATGATGGGGTTATTACAATCTAGTAGACTGGGTTTTGATAGGGCATGGTGGTGTTATTACCATCTAGTAGACTGGGTTTTGATAGGGCATGATGGGGTTATTACCATCTAGTAGACTGGGTTTTGATAGGGCATAGTGGATGGGGTTATTACCATCTAGTACACTGGGTTTTGATAGGGCATGGTGGGGTTATTACCATCTAGTAGACTGGGTTTAGATAGGGCTTGGTGGGGTTATTACCATCTAGTAGACTGGGTTTTGATAGGGCATGGTGGGTGGGGTTATTACCATCTAGTAGACTGGGTTTTGATAGGGTATGGTGGGGTTATTACCATCTAGTATACTGGGTTTTATAGGGCATGGTGGGTGGGGTTATTATCATCTAGTAGACTGGGTTTTGATAGGGCATGTTGGGGTTATTACCATCTAGTAGACTGGGTTTTATTAGGGCATGGTGGGGTTATTACCATCTAGTAGACTGGGTTTTGATAGGGTATGGTGGGTTTATTAGCATCAGAATGAATGAATTAAACCCTTAACTGAACCATTCAGAATGCTTGTCTTAACTCCACACATTAACCCCTTAACTGAACCATTCAGAATGCTTGTCTTAACTCCACAATTTAACCCCTTAACTGAACCATTCAGAATGCTTGTCTTAACTCCACACATTAACCCCTTAACTGAACCATTCAGAATTAATGATTGAGACGCATCACTAGGAGAACCTTAGGTTGTAACAAACACCTGCAAATCTGACATTAGGAGAAACATGGATAAACGTCAGGGTCTGAAGTCAAATTGGTGAGACCGTGAGATCTCTCTGTTCTGTCTCCTCCCCCTCTCCCACTCTCTCTGTTCTGTCTCCTCCCCCTCTCCCACTCTCTCTGTTCTGTCTCCACCCCCTCTCCCACTCTCTCTGTTCTGTCTCCTCCCCCTCTCCCACTCTCTCTGTTCTGTCTCCTCCCCCTCTCCCACTCTCTCTGTTCTATCTCCTCCCCCTCTCCCACTCTCTCTGTTCTGTCTCCTCCCCCTCTCCCACTCTCTGTTCTGTCTCCTCCCCCTCTCCCACTCTCTGTTCTGTCTCCTCCCCCTCTCCCACTCTCTGTTCTGTCTCCTCCCCCTCTCCCACTCTCTGTACTGTCTCCTCCCCCTCTCCCACTCTCTGTTCTGTCTTCTCCCCCTCTCCCACTCTCTCTGTTCTATCTCCTCCCCCTCTCCCACTCTCTCTGTTCTGTCTCCTCCCCCTCTCCCACTCTCTCTGTTCTGTCTCTGCCTCCTCTCCCTCTCCCACTCTCTGTTCTGTCTCTGCCTCCTCTCCCTCTCCCACTCTCTGTTCTGTCTCTGTCTCCTCCCCCTCTCCCACTCTCTCTGTTCTGTCTCTGCCTCCTCCCCCTCTCCCCCTCTCTCTGTTCTGTCTCCTCCCACTCTCTCTGTTCTGTCTCCTCCCCCTCTCCCACTCTCTCTGTTCTGTCTCCTCCCCCTCTCCCCCTCTCTCTGTTCTGTCTCCTCCCCCTCTCCCACTCTCTCTGTTCTGTCTTCTCCCCCTCTCCCACTCTCTCTGTTCTGTCTCTGTCTCCTCCCCCTCTCCCACTCTCTCTGTTCTGTCTCTGTCTCCTCCCACTCTCTCTGTTCTGTCTCCTCCCCCTCTCCCACTCTCTCTGTTCTGTCTCCTCCCCCTCTCCCCTCTCTCTGTTCTGTCTCCTCCCCCTCTCCCACTCTCTCTGTTCTGTCTCCTCTCCCTCTCCCACTCTCTCTGTTCTGTCTCCTCTCCCTCTCCCACTCTCTCTGTTCTGTCTCTGTCTCCTCCCCCTCTCCCACTCTCTCTGTTCTGTCTCCTCTCCCTCTCCCACTCTCTCTGTTCTGTCTCCTCCCCCTCTCCCCCTCTATCTGTTCTGTCTCCTCCCCCTCTCCCACTCTCTCTGTTCTGTCTCCTCCCCCTCTCTCTGTTCTGTCTCCTCCCACTCTCTCTGTTCTGTCTCCTCCCCCTCTCCCCCTCTCTCTGTTCTGTCTCCTCCCCCTCTCCCACTCTCTCTGTTCTGTCTCCTCCCCCTCTCTCTGTTCTGTCTCCTCCCCCTCTCTCTGTTCTGTCTCCTCCCCCTCTCCCACTCTCTCTGTTCTGTCTCTGCCTCCTCCCGCTCTCCCACTCTCTCTGTTCTGTCTCTGCCTCCTCCCCCTCTCCCACTCTCTCTCTCTATTCTGTCTCTGTCTCCTCCCCCTCTCCCACTCGCTCTGTTCTGTCTCTGTCTCCTCTCCCTCTCGCTCTGTTCTCTCTCTGTCCCCTCCCCCTCTCCCACTCTATCTATTCTGTCTCTGTCTCCTCCCCCTCTCCCACTCTCTCTGTTCTGTCTCCTCCCCATCTCCCACTCTCTCTGTTCTGTCTCCTCCCCCTCTCCCCCTCTCTCTGTTCTGTCTCCTCCCACTCTCTCTGTTCTGTCTCCTCCCCCTCTCCCACTCTCTCTGTTCTGTCTCCTCCCCCTCTCCCCCTCTCTCTGTTCTGTCTCCTCCCCCTCTCCCACTCTCTCTGTTCTGTCTCCTCTCCCTCTCCCACTCTCTCTGTTCTGTCTTCTCCCCCTCTCCCACTCTCTCTGTTCTGTCTCTGTCTCCTCCCCCTCTCCCTCTCTCTCTGTTCTGTCTCTGTCTCCTCCCACTCTCTCTGTTCTGTCTCCTCCCCCTCTCCCACTCTCTCTGTTCTGTCTCCTCCCCCTCTCCCCTCTCTCTGTTCTGTCTCCTCCCCCTCTCCCACTCTCTCTGTTCTGTCTCCTCTCCCTCTCCCACTCTCTCTGTTCTGTCTCCTCTCCCTCTCCCACTCTCTCTGTTCTGTCTCTGTCTCCTCCCCCTCTCCCACTCTCTCTGTTCTGTCTCCTCTCCCTCTCCCACTCTCTCTGTTCTGTCTCCTCCCCCTCTCCCCCTCTCTCTGTTCTGTCTCCTCCCCCTCTCCCACTCTCTCTGTTCTGTCTCCTCCCCCTCTCTCTGTTCTGTCTCCTCCCACTCTCTCTGTTCTGTCTCCTCCCCCTCTCCCACTCTCTCCATCTCTCTCCACTCAAGCCTGTCATCGTTAAACGTTTCAGAAAGCCACTCTCTGAAAACCTCAGAAGAAGCATTCAGCTTTCAACTAAAACCCCATAATTAATCAGTGAAAATAACACTTGAGTCAACTCCACTTCAAGATAGCTTGTGTGTGTGTGTGTGTGTGTGTGTGTGTGTGTGTGTATATGTGTGTGTGTGTATGTGTGTGTGCCTGCAAATGTGTGTATATCTGTGTGTAAGTGTGTGTGTGCGTACGTGCCTGCCTGCGCTGACTCGTGCAAGTGTTTGTGTGTGTGTGTGTAGTCACCCAAAGACCAAGTTCTTTAAATACTAACTCATAAAAGTGTCTCTCTGCAGCAGCCCAGCCAGCAGCCCAGCCAGCAGCCCAGCCAGCAGCCCAACCAGCAGCATAGCCAGCAGCATAGCCAGCAGCACAGCCAGCAGCCCAGCCAGCAGTCCAGCCAGCAGCCCAGCCAGCAGCAAAGCCAGCAGCCCAGCCAGCAGCACAGCCAGCAGCCCAGCCAGCAGCACAGCAGCCCAGCCAGCAGCCCAGCCAGCAGCACAGCCAGCAGCACAGCCAGCAGCACAGCAGCCCAGCCAGCAGCCCAGCCAGCAGCACAGCCAGCAGCCCAGCCAGCAGCACAGCCAGCAGCCCAGCCAGCAGCACAGCTAGTAGCCCAGCCAGCAGCCCAGCCAGCAGCACAGCCAGCAGCCCAGCCAGCAGCACAGCTAGTAGCCCAGCCAGCAGCACAGCTAGTAGCCCAGCCAGCAGCCCAGCCAGCAGCACAGCCAGCAGCCCAGCCAGCAGCACAGCCAGCAGCCCAGCCAGCAGCACAGCCAGCAGCCCAGCCAGCAGCACAGCTAGTAGCCCAGCCAGCAGCCCAGCCAGCAGCAGAGCCAGCAAACCCAGCCAGCAGCACAGCCAGCAGCCCAGCCAGCAGCACAGCCAGCAGCCCAGCCAGCAGCACAGCTAGTAGCCCAGCCAGCAGCCCAGCCAGCAGCAGAGCCAGCAAACCCAGCCAGCAGCACAGCCAGCAGCCCAGCCAGCAGCACAGCAGCCCAGCCAGCAGCCCAGCCAGCAGCAGAGCCAGCATCACAGCCAGCAGCCCAGCCAGCAGCCCCGCCAAACCAGCACTGGTGTTCCTCCTCAATGGAGTGTACAATGTGCAGCAACAGGCCACATCCTAAATATTACCATATGGACCCTGGTCAACAGTAGTGCACTATATAGGGAATAGGTTGCTAACTGGGACTCAGCTCTGGTCTAGTAACACTATATAGGACTCAGCTCTGGGCTAGTAACACTATATAGGACTCAGCTCTGGTCTGATAACACTATATAGGACTCGGCTCTGGTCTAGTAACACTATATATGGAACAGGGTGCTAACTGGGACTCAGCTCTGGCCTAGTAACACTATATAGGACTCAGCTCTGGTCTAGTAACACTATATAGGACTCAGCTCTGGTCTGATAACACTATATAGGACTCAGCTCTGGTCTAGTAACACTATATAGGACTCAGCTCTGGTCTAGTAACACTATATATGGAACAGGGTGCTAACTGGGACTCAGCTCTGGCCTAGTAACACTATATAGGACTCAGCTCTGGTCTAGTAACACTATATAGGACTCAGCTCTGGTCTGATAACACTATATAGGACTCAGCTCTGGTCTAGTAACACTATATAGGACTCAGCTCTGGTCTAGTAACACTATATATGGAACAGGGTGCTAACTGGGACTCAGCTCTGGTCTAGTAACACTATATAGGACTCGGCTCTGGTCTAGTAACACTATATATGGAACAGGGTGCTAACTGGGACTCAGCTCTGGTCTAGTAACACTATATAGGACTCAGCTCTGGTCTAGTAACACTATATATGGAACAGGGTGCTAACTGGGACTCAGCTCTGGGCTAGTAACACTATATAGGACTCAGCTCTGGTCTGATAACACTATATAGGACTCGGCTCTGGTCTAGTAACACTATATATGGAACAGGGTGCTAACTGGGACTCAGCTCTGGCCTAGTAACACTATATAGGACTCAGCTCTGGTCTAGTAACACTATATAGGACTCAGCTCTGGTCTGATAACACTATATAGGACTCAGCTCTGGTCTAGTAACACTATATAGGACTCAGCTCTGGTCTAGTAACACTATATATGGAACAGGGTGCTAACTGGGACTCAGCTCTGGCCTAGTAACACTATATAGGACTCAGCTCTGGTCTAGTAACACTATATAGGACTCAGCTCTGGTCTGATAACACTATATAGGACTCAGCTCTGGTCTAGTAACACTATATAGGACTCAGCTCTGGTCTAGTAACACTATATATGGAACAGGGTGCTAACTGGGACTCAGCTCTGGTCTAGTAACACTATATAGGACTCGGCTCTGGTCTAGTAACACTATATATGGAACAGGGTGCTAACTGGGACTCAGCTCTGGTCTAGTAACACTATATAGGACTCAGCTCTGGTCTAGTAACACTATATATGGAACAGGGTGCTAACTGGGACTCAGCTCTGGGCTAGTAAGTCTATATAGGACTCGGCTCTGGTCTAGTAACACTATATATGGAACAGGGTGCTAACTGGGACTCAGCTCTGGGCTAGTAAGACTATATAGGACTCGGCTCTGGTCTAGTAACACTATATATGGAACAGGGTGCTAACTGGGACTCAGCTCTGGTCTAGTAACACTATATAGGACTCAGCTCTGGTCTAGTAACACTATATATGGAACAGGGTGCTAACTGGGACTCAGCTCTGGGCTAGTAAGACTATATAGGACTCGGCTCTGGTCTAGTAACACTATATATGGAACAGGGTGCTAACTGGGACTCAGCTCTGGGCTAGTAAGACTATATAAATCAAATCAAATCAAATT
>NW_022261983.1:16007545-16017545 GCF_002021735.2 Oncorhynchus kisutch
AACCAGCTAACTAGCTACAAGCTATTTAGTCATTGTTCGTTTTTTTTTTACCTGGATAACACTCGCCAGGCCAGCTTCCCTTCCCCATCCACCGCTGCCCCCTGGACACTGATCTCTTGGCTACATAGCTGATGCACGCTGGACTGTCCATAAATCACGGTACTCCATTCTGCTTGTTTGTTTTATCTGTTGGCCCCGTTGCCTAGTCTACGCCATTTTACCTGCTGTTGTTGTGCTAGCTGATTAGCTGTTGTCTCACCTACTGTTTTAGCTAGCTTTCCCAATTCAACACCTGTGATTACTGTATGCCTCGCTGTATGTCTCTCTCAAATGTCAATATGCCTTGTATACTGTTGTTCAGGTTAGTTATCATTGTTTTAGTTCACAATGGAGCCCCTAGTTCCACTCTTCATACCCCTGATAACTCCTTTGTCCCACCTCCCACACATGCGGTGACCTCACCCATTACTACCAGCATGTCCAGAGATACAACCTCTCTCATCATCACCCAGTGCCTGGGCTTACCTCCGCTGTACCCGCACCCCACCATACCCCTGTCTGCGCATTATGCCCTGAATATATTCTACCATGCCCAGAAAACTGCTCCTCTTATTCTCTGTCCCCAACGCTCTAGGCGACCAGTTTTGATAGCCTTTAGCCGCACCCTCATACTACTCCTTCTCTGTTCCGCGGGTGATGTGGAGGTAAACCCAGGCCCTGCATGTCCCCAGGCACCCTCATTTGTTGACTTCTGTGTTCGAAAAAGCCTTGGTTTCATGCATGTCAACATCAGAAGCCTCCTCCCTAAGTTTGTCTTACTCACTGCTTTAGCACACTCTGCTAACCCTGATGTCCTTGCTGTGTCTGAATCCTGGCTCAGGAAGGCCACCAAAAATTCAGAGATTTCCATACCCAACTATAACATCTTCCGTCAAGATAGAACTGCCAAAGGGGGAGGAGTTGCAGTTTACTGCAGAGAGAGCCTGCAAAGTAATGTCATACTTTCCAGGTCCATACCCAAACAGTTCGAACTACTAATTTTGAAAATTACTCTCTCCAGAAATAAGTCTCTCACGGTTGCCGCCTGCTACCGACCCCCCTCAGCTCCCAGCTGTGCCCTGGACACCATTTGTGAATTGATCGCCCCCCATCTAGCTTCAGAGTTTGTTCTGTTAGGTGACCTAAACTGGGATATGCTTAACACCCCGCCAGTCCTACAATCTAAGCTAGATGCCCTCAATCTCACACAAATCATCAAGGAACCCACCAGGTACAACCCTAACTCTGTAAACAAGGGCACCCTCATAGACGTCATCCTGACCAACTGGCCCTCCAAATACACCTCCGCTGTCTTCAACCAGGATCTCAGCGATCACTGCCTCATTGCCTGTATCCGCTACGGAGCCGCAGTCAAACGACCACCCCTCATCACTGTCAAACGCTCCCTAAAACACTTCTGTGAGCAGGCCTTTCTAATCGACCTGGCCCGGGTATCCTGGAAGGACATTGACCTCATCCCGTCAGTTGAGGATGCCTGGTCATTCTTTAAAAGTAACTTCCTCACCATTTTAGATAAGCATGCTCCGTTCAAAAAATGCAGAACTAAGAACAGATACAGCCCTTGGTTCACCCCAGACCTGACTGCCCTCGACCAGCACAAAAACATCCTGTGGCGGACTGCAATAGCATCGAATAGTCCCCGTGATATGCAACTGTTCAGGGAAGTCCGGAACCAATACACGCAGTCAGTCAGGAAAGCTAAGGCCAGCTTCTTCAGGCAGAAGTTTGCATCCTGTAGCTCCAACTCCAAAAAGTTCTGGGACACTGTGAAGTCCATGGAGAACAAGAGCACCTCCTCCCAGCTGCCCACTGCACTGAGGCTAGGTAACACGGTCACCACTGATAAATCCATGATTATCGAAAACTTCAATAAGCATTTCTCAACGGCTGGCCATGCCTTCCGCCTGGCTACTTCAACCTCGGCCAACAGCTCCGCCCCCCCCGCAGCTCCTCGCCCAAGCCTCTCCAGGTTCTCCTTTACCCAAATCCAGATAGCAGATGTTCTGAAAGAGCTGCAAAACCTGGACCCGTACAAATCAGCTGGGCTTGACAATCTGGACCCTCTATTTCTGAAACTATCTGCCACCATTGTCGCAACCCCTATTACCAGCCTGTTCAACCTCTCTTTCATCTCGTCTGAGATCCCCAAGGATTGGAAAGCTGCCGCAGTCATCCCCCTCTTCAAAGGGGGAGACACCCTGGACCCAAACTGTTACAGACCTATATCCATCCTGCCCTGCCTATCTAAGGTCTTCGAAAGCCAAGTCAACAAACAGGTCACTGACCATCTCGAATCCCACCGTACCTTCTCCGCTGTGCAATCTGGTTTCCGAGCCGGTCATGGGTGCACCTCAGCCACACTCAAGGTACTAAACGACATCATAACCGCCATCGATAAAAGACAGTACTGTGCAGCCGTCTTCATCGACCTTGCCAAGGCTTTCGACTCTGTCAATCACCATATTCTTATCGGCAGACTCAGTAGCCTCGGTTTTTCGGATGACTGCCTTGCCTGGTTCACCAATTACTTTGCAGACAGATTTCAGTGTGTCAAATCGGAGGGCATGCTGTCCGGTCCTCTGGCAGTCTCTATGGGGGTGCCACAGGGTTCAATTCTCGGGCCGACTCTTTTCTCTGTGTATATCAATGATGTTGCTCTTGCTGCGGGCGATTCCCTGATCCACCTCTACGCAGACGACACCATTCTATATACTTTCGGCCCGTCTTTGGACACTGTGCTATCTAACCTCCAAACAAGCTTCAATGCCATACAACACTCCTTCCGTGGCCTCCAACTGCTCTTAAACGCTAGTAAAACCAAATGCATGCTTTTCAACCGGTCGCTGCCTGCACCTGCATGCCCGACTAGCATCACCACCCTGGATGGTTCCGACCTAGAATATGTGGACGTCTATAAGTACCTAGGTGTCTGGCTAGACTGCAAACTCTCCTTCCAGACTCATATCAAACATCTCCAATCGAAAATCAAATCAAGAGTCGGCTTTCTATTCCGCAACAAAGCCTCCTTCACTCAAGCCGCCAAGCTTACCCTAGTAAAACTGACTATCCTACCGATCCTCGACTTCGGCGATGTCATCTACAAAATGGCTTCCAACACTCTACTCAGCAAACTGGATGCAGTCTATCACAGTGCCATCCGTTTTGTCACTAAAGCACCTTATACCACCCACCACTGCGACTTGTACGCTCTAGTCGGCTGGCCCTCGCTACATATTCGTCGCCAGACCCACTGGCTCCAGGTCATCTACAAGTCTATGCTAGGTAAAGCTCCGCCTTATCTCAGCTCACTGGTCACGATGGCAACACCCATCCGTAGCACGCGCTCCAGCAGGTGTATCTCACTGATCATCCCTAAAGCCAACACCTCATTTGGCCGCCTTTCGTTCCAGTACTCTGCTGCCTGTGACTGGAACGAATTGCAAAAATCGCTGAAGTTGGAGACTTTTATCTCCCTCACCAACTTCAAACATCAGCTATCTGAGCAGCTAACCGATCGCTGCAGCTGTACATAGTCTATTGGTAAATAGCCCACCCTTTTCACATACCTCATCCCCATACTGTTTTTATTTATTTACTTTTCTGCTCTTCTGCACACCAATATCTCTACCTGTACATGACCATCTGATCTTTTATCACTCCAGTGTTAATCTGCAAAATTGTAATTATTTGCCTACCTCCTCATGCCTTTTGCACACATTGTATATAGACCCCCCCTTTGTTTTCTACTGTGTTATTGACTTGTTAATTGTTTACTCCATGTGTAACTCTTTGTTGTATGCTCACACTGCTATGCTTTATCTTGGCCAGGTCGCAGTTGCAAATGAGAACTTGTTCTCAACTAGCCTACCTGGTTAAATAAAGGTGAAATAAAAAAATAAAAAAATATCCTCTTGGTTCAGAAAGACAACAGACTGAGGTATCTATAACTCTTATATCCTCTTGATTCAGAACAACAACAGACTGAGGTATCTACAGCTCTTATGTCCTCTTGGTTCAGAAAGACAACAGACTGAGGTATCTACAGCTCTTATATCCTCTTGGTGCAGAAAGACAACAGACTGAGGCATCTACAGCTCTTATATCCTCTTGGTTCAGAAAGACAACAGACTGAGGCATCTACAGCTCTTATATCCTCTTGGTTCAGAAAGACAACAGACCGAGGTATCTACAGCTCTTATTATATCCTCTTGGTTCAGAACAACAACAGACTGAGGTATCTATAACTCTTATATCCTCTTGATTCAGAACAACAACAGACTGAGGTATCTACAACTCTTATATCCTCTTGGTTCAGAACAACAACAGACTGAGGTATCTACAACTCTTATATCCTCTTGGTGCAGAACACCAACAGACTGAGGTATCTATAACTCTTATATCCTCTTGATTCAGAACAACAACAGACTGAGGTATCTACAACTCTTATATCCTCTTGGTGCAGAAAGACAACAGTCTGAGGTATCTATAACTCTTATATCCTCTTGATTCAGAACAACAACAGACTGAGGTATCTACAACCCTTATGTCCTCTTGGTGCAGAACAACAACAGACTGAAGCATCTACAACTCTTATATCCTCTTGGTGCAGAAAGACAAAAGAGAACAGAAAGGAAAAGAGAACACTGTACATTCTGATCCAGGTGCTGGTTCAGGACCAACCAGGTGCTGGTTCAGGACCAACCAGGTGCTGGTTCAGGACCAACCAGGTGCTGGTTCAGGAACAACCAGGTGCTGGTTCAGGAACAACCAGGTGCTGGTTCAGGACCAACCAGGTGCTGGTTCAGGACCAACCAGGTGCTGGTCAGGACCAACCAGGTACTGGTTCAGGACCAACCAGGTGCTGGCTCAGGACTAACCAGGTACTGGTTCAGGAACAACCAGGTGCAGGTTCAGGAACAACCAGGTGCAGTGTCAGGACTAACCAGGTACTGGTTCGGGACTAACCAGCTGCTGGTTCAGGAAAAAACAGGTGATGGTTCAGGAACAACCAGGTGCTGGTTCAGGACTAACCAGGTGCTGGTTCAGGAACAACCAGGTGCTGGTTCAGGAACAACCAGGTGCTGGATCAGGAACAACCAGCACATTACTCACTGTTGCCCCCTAGTGGTCTGACCTGGCTGGACAAAGCACATGACTCACTGTTGCTCCCTAGTGGTCTGACCTGGCTGGACAAAGCACATTTCTCACTGTTGCCCCCTAGTGGTCTGACCTGGCTGGACAAAGCACATGACTCACTGTTGCCCCCTAGTGGTCTGACCTGGCTGGACAAAGCACATGACTCACTGTTGCCCCCTAGTGGTCTGACCTGGCTGGACAAAGCACATGACTCACTGTTGCTCCCTAGTGGTCTGACCTGGCTGGACAAAGCACATGACCCACTGTTGCTCCCTAGTGGTCAGACATGGATGGACAAAGCACATGACTGAAATCCTTACATCGTGGCAGGAGAGACCGGTTTCATCATTTTACCACATTCAGAGATCGATTCATAGCCAACTTTATCAAAATTATTAAAAAATAATGAATAAATTTTAAACCATGTTGTGGATCATTTAAACACTTTACCTTTTTGTCATGTACATTTTCTTCTATTCGTTTTTTTTTTAACCAGTTCAATGTAACTCAACGGAATCTATGTAATCCTCAAAAGTAATGATTCATCATGACAGGTCCATAAACAACTACTAGTAATGCTGCATGCTCCAAAACAACATTATGATGTCACATGGTTCTGTTCAGAACCTTCAGAGATACACATAATGATGTCCCATTATGATGTCACATGGTTCTGTTCAGAACCTTCAGAGATACACATAATGATGTCACATGGTAAATAACCTTTCTGTTACAAATTGCTGAGGTGTGTAAACCAAAAAAATACTTTGTTTGTCAGACGGACAATATTAAATATGAGATGAAAAGTTGAGCTCCTAGTGAGTTCAGGAAGCCAAGCTGGCGTTCTGTGTGATATTCACAGCTGTAAATATAATAGATTTTAAACCAAAAACACTTGGTCAGACGGACAATATTAAATATGAGATGAAAGGCGAGCTCCTAGTGAGTTCAGGAAGCCAAGCTGGCGTGGGGGCAGACCTTTAGAAAGGTTTTGGACAACCTGGGTTGTCTCTTCCTCCTGCATTAATTCCAAGTGGCTAAGTTAAGGTTTAAGGTTTGGGAAAGGGTTAGATTTAGGGTTAGGTTTAGGTTTAAGGTTTAGGTTTAGGGTTAGGGTTAGGTGTAGGTTTAAGGTTTGGGAAAGGGTTAGGTTTAGGTTTAGGTTTAGGGTTAGGTTTAGGTTTAGGGTTAGGTTTAGGTTTAGGGTTAGGGGTTAGGTTTAGGTTTAGGTTTAGGTTTAGGGTTAGGGTTAGGGTTAGGGTTAGGGTTAGGTTTAGGTTTAGGTTTAGGTTTAGGGTTAGGTTTAGGGTTAGGTTTAGGTTTAAGGTTTGGGAAAGGGTTAGGTTTAGGCATTCATTCTGAATTATTAAGGGTTAAAGGTTAACCAGGAAATTAGTGTGTAGCACTGGGATTGAAAACGTGACCCTCTGAGCCGGAGCTCACCCCCTAGCATCACCCAAACCTACTTGATAGTAATAGAGCTCACTCCCTAGCATCACCCAAACCTACTTGATGGTAACAGAGCTCACGTCCTAGCATCACCCAAACCTACTTGATAGTAATAGAGCTCACTCCCTAGCATCACCCAAACCTACTTGATGGTAACAGAGCTCACGTCCTAGCAACACCCAAACCTACTTGATAGTAATAGTGCTCACCCCCTAGCAACACCCAAACCTACTTGATAGTAATAGAGCTCACTCCCTAGCAACACCCACACCTACTTGATGGTTCTAGAGCTCACGCCCTAGCAACACCCAAGTCTACTTGATGGTAATAGAGCTCACGCCCTAGCATCACCCAAGTCTACTCGATGGTAACAGAGTTCCCTCCCTAGCAACACCCAAGGCTACTTGATGTTAATAGAGCTCACTCCCTAGCAACACCCATACCTACTTGATGGTAATAGAGCTCACCTCCTAGCAACACCAATGTCTACTTGAGGGTAACAGAGCTCACGCCCTAGCAACACCCAAACCTACTTGATGGTAATAGAGCTGACTGCCTAGCAACACCCAAACCTACTTGATGGTAATAGAGCTCACCTCCTAGCAACACCCAAATCTACTTGATGGTAATAGAGCTCACTTCCTAGCAACACACAAACCTACTTGATGGTAATAGAGCTCACCGTTATCTCTAGCAACACCCAAACCTACTTGATGGTAAAAGAGCTCACCGCCTAGCAACACCCAAGCTACTTGATGGTAATAGAGCTCACGCCATAGCAACACCCAAACCAACTTGATGGTAATAGAGCTCACCCCTAGCAACACCCAAACCTACTTGATGGTAATAGAGCTCACCCCCTAGCAACACCCAGACCTACTTGATGGTAATAGAGCTCACTCCCTAGCAACACCCAAACCTACTTGATGGTAACAGAGCTCACGCCCTAGCAGCACCCAAACCTACTTGATGGTAATAGAGCTCACCTCCTAGCAACACCCAAACCTACTTGACTGTAATGGAGCTCACCCCCTAGCAACACCCAAACCTACTTGATGGTAATAGAGCTCACGCCCTAGCAACACCCAAACCTACTTGATGGTAATAGTGCTCACCCCCTAGCAACACCCAAACCTACTTGATGTTAATAGAGCTCACCCCCTAGCAACACCCAAACCTACTTGATGGTAATAGAGCTCACAGTTTCTCCTAGCAACACCCAAAGCTACTTGATGGTAATAGAGCTCACCATTGCCCCCTAGCGGTGGGGTTTAAAGGCATCTCCCGACATCCTCGGGACATGGACAGAAGTCCAATTTCGAAGTGAATCTTGAGTGACCTGGTTGGCCTGTTGTGTGCTGATGTGTATCACTGTAACGGTTAAAGCTGATATCTGTCAACATACTGAACCTCTGTGGTACTGTGGTGCTCTTCTCTCTCTCTCTCTCTCTCTCTCTCTCTCTCTCTCTCTCTCTCTCTCTCTCTCTCTCTCTCTCTCTCCTCTCTCTCTCTCTCTCCCTCTCTCTCTCTCCCTCTCTCTCTCTCTCTCTCTCTCTCTCTCCTCTCTCTCTCTCTCTCTCTCTCTCTCCCTCTCTCTCTCTCCCTCTCCTCTCTCCTCTCACTCTCTCTCCCCTCTATCCCTCTCTCTCCTCTCTTCCCCTCTCTTCTCCGTTCTCTCTCTTTCGCTCTACCTCTCTGTTCTCCCCCTCTCTCTCTCTCTTCTCTCTCTCTCTCTCTCCTCTCTCTCCTCTATCCCCTCTCTCTCCTCTCTTCTCCGTTCTCTCTCTTTCGCTCTACCTCTCCCTTCTCTCTCTGTTCTCTCCCTCTCTCTCTCTCCTCTCTGGTTCTTGTCTGACACAGGTCACTGAGCTCTGAGCCCGTCTGACTGTGATACATTAACATTGACTGGAGGAGCAGGGAGAACACACTGACGCGTGCATGCATACGCCTGTGTATACGTTAGCTCCTGTGTGTGTGTGTGTGTGTGTGTCCACTATTCTCCACTGTGTGTGTCAGTGCCTTAGAACAGACCACGATGCTGATGTTGTGTATACGTTAGCTCCTGTGTGTGTGTCCACTATTCTCCACTGTGTGTGTCAGTGCCTTAGAACAGATCACGATGCTGATGTTGTGTATACGTTAGCTCCTGTGTGTGTGTCCACTATTCTCCACTGTGTGTGTCAGTGCCTTAGAACAGATCACGATGCTGATGTTGTGTATACGTTAGCTCCTGTGTGTGTGTCCACTATTCTCCACTGTGTGTGTCAGTGCCTTAGAACAGATCACGATGCTGATGTTGTGTATACGTTAGCTCCTGTGTGTGTGTGTGTGTGTGTTTGTCCACTATTCTCCATTGTGTGTGTCAGCACCTTAGAACAGATCACGATGCTGATGTTGTGTATACGTTAGCTCCTGTGTGTGTGTGTGTGTGTGTGTGTGTGTCCACTATTCTCCACTGTGTGTGTCAGTGCCTTAGAACAGACCACGATGCTGATGTTGTGTATACGTTAGCTCCTGTGTGTGTGTCCACTATTCTCCACTGTGTGTGTCAGTGCCTTAGAACAGATCACGATGCTGATGTTGTGTATACGTTAGCTCCTGTGTGTGTGTCCACTATTCTCCACTGTGTGTGTCAGTGCCTTAGAACAGATCACGATGCTGATGTTGTGTATACGTTAGCTCCTGTGTGTGTGTGTGTGTGTGTCCACTATTCTCCACTGTGTGTGTCAGCGCCTTAGAACAGATCACTATGCTGATGTTGTGTATACGTTAGCTCCTGTGTGTGTGTGTGTGTGTGTGTGTCCACTATTCTCCACTGTGTGTGTCAGTGCCTTAGAACAGATCACGATGCTGATGTTGTGTATACGTTAGCTCCTGTGTGTGTGTCCACTATTCTCCACTGTGTGTGTCAGTGCCTTAGAACAGATCACGATGCTGATGTTGTGTATACGTTAGCTCCTGTGTGTGTGTCCACTATTCTCCACTGTGTGTGTCAGTGCCTTAGAACAGATCACGATGCTGATGTTGTGTATACGTTAGCTCCTGTGTGTGTGTGTGTGTGTGTGTCCACTATTCTCCACTGTGTGTGTCAGTGCCTTAGAACAGACCACGATGCTGATGTTGTGTATACGTTAGCTCCTGTGTGTGTGTCCACTATTCTCCACTGTGTGTGTCAGTGCCTTAGAACAGACCACGATGCTGATGTTGTGTATACGTTAGCTCCTGTGTGTGTGTCCACTATTCTCCACTGTGTGTGTCAGTGCCTTAGAACAGACCACGATGCTGATGTTGTGTATACGTTAGCTCCTGTGTGTGTGTGTGTGTGTGTCCACTATTCTCCACTGTGTGTGTCAGT
>NW_022261983.1:16020045-16035045 GCF_002021735.2 Oncorhynchus kisutch
ATCCTTCCATCTCTTCCTCCATCCTACCATCTCTTCCTCCATCCTTCCATCTCTTCATCCATCCTTCCATCTCTCCCTCCATCCTTCCATCTCTCCCTCCCTCCCTCCATCCATCCTTCCATCTCCCCCTCATCCTTCCATCTCCCCCTCTATCCTTCCATCTCCCCCTCATCCTTCCATCTCCCCCTCATCCTTCCATCTCCCCCTCTATCCTTCCATCTCCCCCTCATCCTTCCATCTCCCCCTCCATCCTTCCATCTCCCCCTCCATCCTTCCATCGGCCCCTCCCTCCCTCCATCCTTCCATCTCCCCCTCATCCCTCCCTCCCTCCATCCCTCCCTCCATCCTTCCATCTCACCCTCCATCCTTCCATCTCCCCCTCCATGCTTCCATCTCCCCTCCCTCCCTCCCTCCCTCCCTCCCTCCCTCCCTCCCTCCATCCTTCCATCTCACCCTCCATCCTTCCATCTCCCCCTCCATGCTTCCATCTCCCCTCCCTCCCTCCCTCCCTCCCTCCCTCCCTCCCTCCCTCCTTCCATCTCCCCCTCCCTCCATCCTTCCATCTCCCCCTCCCTCCCTCCATCCTTCCATCTCCCCCTCCCTCCCTCCCTCCATCCTTCCATCTCCCCCTCCCTCCCTCCATCCCTCCATCTCCCCCTCCCTCCATCCTTCCATCTCTCCCATCTCTCTCACATTTTCAATTCAATTCAAATTAGCTTCATTATTATGACGAGACATCGTCTATAACGCTGCCAAAACGTGTGGGACGATGGTGTTTCCATGCTGACGAGCTTCATAATAATACACAATGACTGATCGTGACTCATAGAACAGAGGAGGACGATGAGCAAATATTATAGTGTCTGTCACTCTCTGGCGCTCTCTTTCTCTCTCTCACCCTCTGGTTAAGTGTGCCTTGAATTCTAAATACATCACACACAGTGTCACCAGCAAAGCACCCCCCCCCCCCCCCCCCCCCACACACCAACAAAACACCTCCTCCTCCATGCTTCACAGTGGGAACCACAGATGCGGAGATCATCCGTTCACCTACTCCGCGTCTTACAAAGACATGACGGTTGGAACCAAAAATAGCAAATTTGGACTCATCAGACCAAAGGACAGATGTCCACCGGTCTAATGTCCATTGCTCGTGATTCTTGGCCCAAGCAAGTCTCTTCTTATTGGTGTCCTTTAGTAGTGGTTTCTCTGCAGCAATTCAACCATGAAGGCCTGATTCAAGCAGTTTCCTCTGAACAGTTGATGTTGAGATGTGTCTGTTACTTGAACTCTGTGAAGCATTGATTTGGGCTGCAATCTGAGGCTGGTAAATCTAATGAACGTATCCTCTGCAGCAGAGGTAACTCTGGGTTACATCCTTTCCTGTGGCAGTCCTCATGAGAGCCAGTTTCATCATATCGCTTGATGGTTTTTGCGAATGCAACTTTCAAAGTCCCTTGAAGTTTTCCGTGTTGTCTGACCTACTGCTTTGTCTGATGTATTGTTGTCTCTTTGTGGTGTTGTCTGATGTATTGTTGTCTCTTTGTGGTGTTGTCTGATGTATTGTTGTCTCTTTGTGGTGTTGTCTGATGTATTGTTGTCTCTTTGTGGTGTTGTCTGATGTATTGTTGTCTCTTTGTGGTGTTGTCTGATGTATTGTTGTCTCTTTGTGGTTTTGTCTGATGTATTGTTGTCTCTTTGTGCTGTTGTCTGATGTATTGTTGTCTCTTTGTGGTGGTGTCTGATGTATTGTTGTCTCTTTGTGGTGTTGTCTGATGTATTGTTGTCTCTTTGTTGTGTTGTCTGATGTATTGTTGTCTCTTTGTATTGTTGTCTCTTTGTGGTGTTGTCTGATGTATTGTTGTCTCTTTGTGGTGTTGTCTGATGTATTGTTGTCTCTTTGTGGTGTTGTCTGATGTATTGTTGTCTCTTTGTGCTGTTGTCTGATGTATTGTTGTCTCTTTGTGCTGTTGTCTGATGTATTGTTGTCTCTTTGTGCTGTTGTCTGATGTATTGTTGTCTCTTTGTGGTGTTGTCTGATGTATTGTTGTCTCTTTGTGGTGTTGTCTGATGTATTGTTGTCTCTTTGTGGTGTTGTCTGATGTATTGTTGTCTCTTTGTGGTGTTGTCTGATGTTTTGTTGTCTCTTTGTTGTGTTGTCTGATGTATTGTTGTTTCTTTGTGGTGTTGTCTGATGTATTGTTGTCTCTTTGTGGTGTTGTCTGATGTATTGTTGTCTCTTTGTGCTGTTGTCTGATGTATTGTTGTCTCTTTGTGGTGTTGTCTGATGTATTGTTGTCTCTTTGTGGTGTTGTCTGATGTATTGTTGTCTCTTTGTGGTGTTGTCTGATGTATTGTTGTCTCTTTGTGGTGTTGTCTGATGTATTGTTGTCTCTTTGTGGTGTTGTCTGATGTATTGTTGTCTCTTTGTGCTGTTGTCTGATGTATTGTTGTCTCTTTGTTGTGTTGTCTGATGTATTGTTGTCTCCTTGTATTGTTGTCTCTTTGTGGTGTTGTCTGATGTATTGTTGTCTCTTTGTGGTGTTGTCTGATGTATTGTTGTCTCTTTGTGGTGTTGTCTGATGTATTGTTGTCTCTTTGTGGTGTTGTCTGATGTATTGTTGTCTCTTTGTGGTGTTGTCTGATGTATTGTTGTCTCTTGTGGTGTTGTCTGATGTATTGTTGTCTCTTTGTGGTGTTGTCTGATGTATTGTTGTCTCTTTGTGGTGTTGTCTGATGTATTGTTGTCTCTTTGTGCTGTTGTCTGATGTATTGTTGTCTCTTTGTTGTGTTGTCTGATGTATTGTTGTCTCTTTGTATTGTTGTCTCTTTGTGGTGTTGTCTGATGTATTGTTGTCTCTTTGTGGTGTTGTCTGATGTATTGTTGTCTCTTTGTGGTGTTGTCTGATGTATTGTTGTCTCTTTGTGCTGCTGTCTGATGTATTGTTGTCTCTTTGTGCTGTTGTCTGATGTATTGTTGTCTCTTTGTGCTGTTGTCTGATGTATTGTTTGTCTCTTTGTGGTGTTGTCTGATGTATTGTTGTCTCTTTGTGGTGTTGTCTGATGTATTGTTGTCTCTTTGTGGTGTTGTCTGATGTATTGTTGTCTCTTTGTGGTGTTGTCTGATGTTTTGTTGTCTCTTTGTTGTGTTGTCTGATGTATTGTTGTTTCTTTGTGGTGTTGTCTGATGTATTGTTGTCTCTTTGTGGTGTTGTCTGATGTATTGTTGTCTCTTTGTGCTGTTGTCTGATGTATTGTTGTCTCTTTGTGGTGTTGTCTGATGTATTGTTGTCTCTTTGTGGTGTTGTCTGATGTATTGTTGTCTCTTTGTGGTGTTGTCTGATGTATTGTTGTCTCTTTGTGGTGTTGTCTGATGTATTGTTGTCTCTTTGTGGTGTTGTCTGATGTATTGTTGTCTCTTTGTGCTGTTGTCTGATGTATTGTTGTCTCTTTGTTGTGTTGTCTGATGTATTGTTGTCTCCTTGTATTGTTGTCTCTTTGTGGTGTTGTCTGATGTATTGTTGTCTCTTTGTGGTGTTGTCTGATGTATTGTTGTCTCTTTGTGGTGTTGTCTGATGTATTGTTGTCTCTTTGTGGTGTTGTCTGATGTATTGTTGTCTCTTTGTGGTGTTGTCTGATGTATTGTTGTCTCTTTGTGCTGTTGTCTGATGTATTGTTGTCTCTTTGTGGTGTTGTCTGATGTATTGTTGTCTCTTTGTGGTGTTGTCTGATGTATTGTTGTCTCTTTGTGGTGTTGTCTGATGTATTGTTGTCTCTTTGTGCTGTTGTCTGATGTATTGTTGTCTCTTTGTGGTGTTGTCTGATGTATTGTTGTCTCTTTGTTGTGTTGTCTGATGTATTGTTGTCTCTTTGTATTGTTGTCTCTTTGTGGTGTTGTCTGATGTATTGTTGTCTCTTTGTGGTGTTGTCTGATGTATTGTTGTCTCTACCTTCTTGTCCTTTGTAGTGTTGTCTGATGTATTGTTGTCTCTTTGTGGTGTTGTCTGATGTATTGTTGTCTCTTTGTGGTGTTGTCTGATGTATTGTTGTCTCTTTGTGGTGTTGTCTGATGTATTGTTGTCTCTTGTGGTGTTGTCTGATGTATTGCTGTCTCTTTGTGGTGTTGTCTGATGTATTGTTGTCTCTTTGTGGTGTTGTCTGATGTATTGTTGTCCTCTTTGTGGTGTTGTCTGATGTATTGTTGTCTGATGTATTGTTGTCTCTTTGTGGTGTTGTCTGATGTATTGTTGTCTCTTTGTGCTGTTGTCTGATGTATTGTTGTCTCTTTGTATTGTTGTCTCTTTGTGGTGTTGTCTGATGTATTGTTGTCTCTTTGTGGTGTTGTCTGATGTATTGTTGTCTCTTTGTGGTGTTGTCTGATGTATTGTTGTCTGATGTATTGTTGTCTCTTTGTGGTGTTGTCTGATGTATTGTTGTCTCTTTGTGGTGTTGTCTGATGTATTGTTGTCTCTTTGTGCTGTTGTCTGATGTATTGTTGTCTCTTTGTTGTGTTGTCTGATGTATTGTTGTCTCTTTGTATTGTTGTCTCTTTGTGGTGTTGTCTGATGTATTGTTGTCTCTTTGTGGTGTTGTCTGATGTATTGTTGTCTCTTTGTGGTGTTGTCTGATGTATTGTTGTCTCTTTGTGCTGCTGTCTGATGTATTGTTGTCTCTTTGTGCTGTTGTCTGATGTATTGTTGTCTCTTTGTGCTGTTGTCTGATGTATTGTTGTCTCTTTGTGGTGTTGTCTGATGTATTGTTGTCTCTTTGTGGTGTTGTCTGATGTATTGTTGTCTCTTTGTGGTGTTGTCTGATGTATTGTTGTCTCTTTGTGGTGTTGTCTGATGTTTTGTTGTCTCTTTGTTGTGTTGTCTGATGTATTGTTGTTTCTTTGTGGTGTTGTCTGATGTATTGTTGTCTCTTTGTGGTGTTGTCTGATGTATTGTTGTCTCTTTGTGCTGTTGTCTGATGTATTGTTGTCTCTTTGTGGTGTTGTCTGATGTATTGTTGTCTCTTTGTGGTGTTGTCTGATGTATTGTTGTCTCTTTGTGGTGTTGTCTGATGTATTGTTGTCTCTTTGTGGTGTTGTCTGATGTATTGTTGTCTCTTTGTGGTGTTGTCTGATGTATTGTTGTCTCTTTGTGCTGTTGTCTGATGTATTGTTGTCTCTTTGTTGTGTTGTCTGATGTATTGTTGTCTCCTTGTATTGTTGTCTCTTTGTGGTGTTGTCTGATGTATTGTTGTCTCTTTGTGGTGTTGTCTGATGTATTGTTGTCTCTTTGTGGTGTTGTCTGATGTATTGTTGTCTCTTTGTGGTGTTGTCTGATGTATTGTTGTCTCTTTGTGGTGTTGTCTGATGTATTGTTGTCTCTTTGTGCTGTTGTCTGATGTATTGTTGTCTCTTTGTGGTGTTGTCTGATGTATTGTTGTCTCTTTGTGGTGTTGTCTGATGTATTGTTGTCTCTTTGTGGTGTTGTCTGATGTATTGTTGTCTCTTTGGTGCTGTTGTCTGATGTATTGTTGTCTCTTTGTGGTGTTGTCTGATGTATTGTTGTCTCTTTGTTGTGTTGTCTGATGTATTGTTGTCTCTTTGTATTGTTGTCTCTTTGTGGTGTTGTCTGATGTATTGTTGTCTCTTTGTGGTGTTGTCTGATGTATTGTTGTCTCTACCTTCTTGTCCTTTGTAGTGTTGTCTGATGTATTGTTGTCTCTTTGTGGTGTTGTCTGATGTATTGTTGTCTCTTTGTGGTGTTGTCTGATGTATTGTTGTCTCTTTGTGGTGTTGTCTGATGTATTGTTGTCTCTTTGTGGTGTTGTCTGATGTATTGCTGTCTCTTTGTGGTGTTGTCTGATGTATTGTTGTCTCTTTGTGGTGTTGTCTGATGTATTGTTGTCTCTTTGTGGTGTTGTCTGATGTATTGTTGTCTGATGTATTGTTGTCTCTTTGTGGTGTTGTCTGATGTATTGTTGTCTCTTTGTGCTGTTGTCTGATGTATTGTTGTCTCTTTGTATTGTTGTCTCTTTGTGGTGTTGTCTGATGTATTGTTGTCTCTTTGTGGTGTTGTCTGATGTATTGTTGTCTCTTTGTGGTGTTGTCTGATGTATTGTTGTCTGATGTATTGTTGTCTCTTTGTGGTGTTGTCTGATGTATTGTTGTCTCTTTGTGGTGTTGTCTGATGTATTGTTGTCTCTTTGTGGTGTTGTCTGATGTATTGTTGTCTCTTTGTGGTGTTGTCTGATGTATTGTTGTCTCTTTGTGCTGTTGTCTGATGTATTGTTGTCTCTTTGTGGTGTTGTCTGATGTATTGTTGTCTCTTTGTGGTGTTGTCTGATGTATTGTTGTCTCTTTGTGGTGTTGTCTGATGTATTGTTGTCTCTTTGTGGTGTTGTCTGATGTATTGTTGTCTCTTTGTGGTGTTGTCTGATGTATTGTTGTCTCTTTGTGGTGTTGTCTGATGTAAATCAAATCAAATCAAATGTATTTATATAGCCCTTCGTACATCAGCTGATATCTCAAAGTGCTGTACAGAAACCCAGCCTAAAACCCCAAACAGCAAGCAATGCAGGTGTAGAAGCACGGTGGCTAGGAAAAACTCCCTAGAAAGGCCAATACCTAGGAAGAAACCTAGAGAGGAACCAGGCTATGTGGGGTGGCCAGTCCTCTTCTGGCTGTGCCGGGTGGAGATTATAACAGAACATGGCCAAGATGTTCAATGTTCATAAATGACCAGCATGGT
Organism: Oncorhynchus kisutch; assembly: GCF_002021735.2. Taxonomy (NCBI): domain Eukaryota; kingdom Metazoa; phylum Chordata; class Actinopteri; order Salmoniformes; family Salmonidae; genus Oncorhynchus; species Oncorhynchus kisutch. The sequence goes on from NW_022261983.1 coordinate 16,026,783, forward strand.
CGAATAATAATAAGGCAGAACAGTTGAAACTAGAGCAGCAGCACAGTCAGGTGGAAGTTGAAACTGGAGCAGCAGCATGGCCAGGTAGACTGGGGACAGCAAGGAGTCATCATGTCAGGTAGTCCTGGGGCATGGTCCTAGGGCTCAGGTCAGTTGAAACTGGAACAGCAGCATGGCCAGGTGGACTGGGGACAGCAAGGAGTCATCATGTCAGGTAGTCCTGGGGCATGGTCCTAGGGCTCAGGTCCTCCGAGAGAGAGAAAGAAAGAGAGAAGGAGAGAATTAGAGAACGCACACTTAGATTCTCACAGGACACCGAATAGGACAGGAGAAGTACTCCAGATATAACAAACTGACCCCAGCCCCCCAACACATAAACTACTGCAGCATAAATACTGGAGGCTGAGACAGGAGGGGTCAGGAGACACTGTGGCCCCATCCGAGGACACCCCCGGACAGGGCCAAACAGGAAGGATATAACCCCACCCACTTTGCCAAAGCACAGCCCCCACACCACTAGAGGGATATCTTCAACCACCAACTTACCATCCTGAGACAAGGCTGAGTATAGCCCACAAAGATCTCCGCCACGGCACAACCCAAGGGGGGGGGCGCCAACCCAGACAGGATGACCACAACAGTGAATCAACCCACTCAGGTGACGCACCCCCTCCAGGGACGGCATGAGAGAGCCCCAGCAAGCCAGTGACTCAGCCCCTGTAATAGGGTTAGAGGCAGAGAATCCCAGTGGAAAGAGGGGAACCGGCCAGGCAGAGACAGCAAGGGCGGTTCGTTGCTCCAGAGCCTTTCCGTTCACCTTCCCACTCCTGGGCCAGACTACACTCAATCATATGACCCACTGAAGAGATGAGTCTTCAGTAAAGACTTAAAGGTTGAGACCGAGTTTGCGTCTCTGACATGGGTAGGCAGACCGTTCCATAAAAATGGAGCTCTATAGGAGAAAGCCCTGCCTCCAGCTGTTTGCTTAGAAATTCTAGGGACAATTAGGAGGCCTGCGTCTTGTGACCGTAGCGTACGTATAGGTATGTACGGCAGGACCAATCAGAGAGATAGGTAGGAGCAAGCCCATGTAATGCTTTGTAGGTTAGCAGTAAAACCTTGAAATCAGCCCTTGCTTTGACAGGAAGCCAGTGTAGAGAGGCTAGCACTGGAGTAATATGATCAAATTTTTGGGTTCTAGTCAGGATTCTAGCAGCCGTATTTAGCACTAACTGAAGTTTATTTAGTGCTTTATCCGGGTAGCCGGAAAATAGAGCATTGCAGTAGTCTAACCTAGAAGTGACAAAAGCATGGATTAATTTTTCTGCATCATTTTTGGACAGAAAGTTTCTGATTTTTGCAATGTTACGTAGATGGAAAAAAGCTGTCCTCGAAATGGTCTTGATATGTTCTTCAAAAGAGAGATCAGGGTCCAGAGTAACTCCGAGGTCCTTCACAGTTTTATTTGAGACGACTGTACAACCATTAAGATTAATTGTCAGATTCAACAGAAGATCTCTTTGTTTCTTGGGACCTAGAACAAGCATCTCTGTTTTGTCCGAGTTTAATAGTAGAAAGTTTGCAGCCATCCACTTCCTTATGTCTGAAACACATGCTTCTAGCGAGGGCAATTTTGGGGCTTCACCATGTTTCATTGAAATGTACAGCTGTGTGTCATCCGCATAGCAGTGAAAGTTTACATTATGTTTTCGAATAACATCCCCAAGAGGTAAAATATATAGTGAAAACAATAGTGGTCCTAAAACGGAACCTTGAGGAACACCGAAATTTACAGTTGATTTGTCAGAGGACAAACCATTCACAGAGACAAACTGATATCTTTCCGACAGATAAGATCTAAACCAGGCCAGAACATGTCCGTGTAGACCAATTTGGGTTTCCAATCTCTCCAAAAGAATGTGGTGATCGATGGTATCAAAAGCAGCACTAAGGTCTAGGAGCACGAGGACAGATGCAGAGCCTTGGTCCGATGCCATTAAAATGTCATTTACCACCTTCACAAGTGCCGTCTCAGTGCTATGATGGGGTCTAAAACCAGACTGAAGCATTTCGTATACATTGTTTGTCTTCAGGAAGGCAGTGAGTTGCTGCGCAACAGCCTTCTCTAAAATTTTTGAGAGGAATGGAAGATTCGATATAGGCCGATAGTTTTTTATATTTTCTGGGTCAAGGTTTGGCTTTTTCAAGAGAGGCTTTATTACTGCCACTTTTAGTGAGTTTGGTACACATCCAGTGGATAGAGAGCCGTTTATTATGTTCAACATAGGAGGGCCAAGCACAGGAAGCAGCTCTTTCAGTAGTTTAGTTGGAATAGGGTCCAGTATGCAGCTTGAAGGTTTAGAGGCCATGATTATTTTCATCATTGTGTCAAGAGATATAGTACTAAAACACTTGAGCGTCTCTCTTGATCCTAGGTCCTGGCAGAGTTGTGCAGACTCAGGACAACTGAGGTTTGGAGGAATACGCAGGTTTAAAGAGGAGTCCGTAATTTGCTTTCTAATAATCATAATCTTTTCCTCAAAGAAGTTCATGAATTTATCACTGCTAAAGTGAAAGTCATCCTCTCTTGGGGAATGCTGCTTTTTAGTTAGCTTTGCGACAGTATTAAAAAGGAATTTCGGATTGTTCTTATTTTCCTCAATTAAGTTAGAAAAATAGGATGATCGAGCAGCAGTAAGGGCTCTACGGTACTGCACGGTACCGTCCTTCCAAGCTAGTCGGAAGACTTCCAGTTTGGTGTGGCGCCATTTCCGTTCCAATTTTCTGGAAGCTTGCTTCAGAGCTCGGGTATTTTCTGTGTACCAGGGAGCTAGTTTCTTATGAGACATTTTTTTTGTTTTTAGGGGTGCAACTGCATCTAGGGTATTGCGCAAGATTAGATTGAGAAACCTCAGTTAGGTGGTTAACTGATTTTTGTCCTCTGGCGTCCTTGGGTAGGCAGAGGGAGTCTGGAAGGGCATCAAGGAATCTTTGTGTTGTCTGTGAATTTATAGCACGACTTTTGATGTTCCTTGGTTGGGGTCGAAGCAGATTATTTGTTGCAATTGCAAACGTAATAAAATGGTGGTCCGATAGTCCAGGATTATGAGGAAAAACATTAAGATCCACCACATTTATTCCATGGGACAAAACTAGGTCCAGCGTATGACTGTGACAGTGAGTGGGTCCAGAGACATGTTGGACAAAACCCACTGAGTCGATGATGGCTCCGAAAGCCTTTTGGAGTGGGTCTGTGGACTTTTCCATGTGAATATTAAAGTCACCAAAGATTAGAATATTATCTGCTATGACTACAAGGTCCGATAGGAATTCAGGGAACTCAGTGAGAAACGCTGTATATGGCCCAGGAGGCCTGTAAACAGTAGCTATAAAAAGTGATTGAGTAGGCTGCATAGATTTCATGACTAGAAGCTCAAAAGACGAAAATGTCATTTTTTTTGTTTGTAAATTGAAATTTGCTATCGTAAATGTTAGCAACACCTCCGCCTTTGCGGGATGCACGGGGGATATAGTCACTAGTGTAGCCAGGAGGTGAGGCCTCATTTAAAACAGTAAATTCATCAGGCTTAAGCCATGTTTCAGTCAGGCCATTCACATCAAGATTATGATCAGTGATTAGTTCATTGACTATAATTGCCTTTGAAGTAAGGGATCTAACATTAAGTAGCCCTATTTTGAGATGTGAGGTATCATGATCTCTTTCAGTAATGACAGGAATGGAGGTGGTCTTTATCCTAGTGAGATTGCTAAGGCGAACACCGCCATGTTTAGTTTTGCCCAACCTAGGTCGAGGCACAGACACGGTCTCAATGGTGATAGCTGAGCTGACTACACTGACTGTGCTAATGGCAGACTCCACTATGCTGGCAGGCTGGCTAACAGCCTGCTGCCTGGCCTGCACCCTATTTCATTGTGGAGCTAGAGGAGTTAGAGCCCTGTCTATGTTGGTAGATAAGATGAGAGCACCCCTCCAGCTAGGATGGAGTCCGTCACTCCTCAGCAGGTCAGGCTTGGTCCTGTTTGTGGGTGAGTCCCAGAAAGAGGGCCAATTATCTACAAATTCTAACTTTTGGGAGGGGCAGAAAACAGTTTTCAACCAGCGATTGAGTTGTGAGACTCTGCTGTAGAGCTCATCACTCCCCCTAACTGGGAGGGGGCCAGAGACAATTACTCGATGCCGACACATCTTTCTAGCTGATATGCACGCAGAAGCTATGTTGCGCTTAGTGATTTCTGACTGTTTCATCCTAACATCGTTGGTGCCGACGTGGATAACAATATCTCTATACTCTCTACACTCGCCAGTTTTAGCTTTAGCCAGCACCATCTTCAGATTAGCCTTAACGTCGGTAGCCCTGCCCCCGGGTAAACAGTGTATGATCGCTGGATGATTCGCTTTAAGTCTAATACTGCGGGTAATGGAGTCGCCAATGACTAGAGTTTTCAATTTGTCAGAGCTAATGGTGGGAAGCTTCGGCGTCTCAGACCCCGTAACGGGAGGAGTAGAGACCAGAGAAGAATCGGCCTCTGACTCCGACCCGCTGCTTAATGGGGAAAACCGGTTGAAAGTTTCTGTCGGCTGAATGAGCGACACCGGTTGAGCGTTCCTACAGCATTTCCTTCCAGAAACCGTGAGAAAGTTGTCCGGCTGCGGGGACTGTGCCAGGGGATTTACACTACTATCTGTACTTACTGGTGCCACAGACGCTATTTCATCCTTTCCTACACTGAAATTACCCTTGCCTAACGATTGCGTCTGAAGCTGGGCTTGCAGCACAGCTATCCTCGCCGTAAGGCGAGTACAGCGGCTGCAATTAGAAGGCATCATGTTAATGTTACTACTTAGCTTCGGCTGTTGGAGGTCCTGACGAATCGTGTCCAGATAAAGCGTCCGGAGTGAAAAAGTTGAGGAAAAAATTAATAAATATATGAACGGTAATTAAAAGGTGAAAACCGTAAAGTTGTCAGGTAGCAAAACAGGTTAGCAACAAAACGCACAGCAACTCGAAAACAAGCCTGCAAGTTGTGACCGGAAAAAAATGTATTGTTGTCTCTTTGTGGTGTTGTCTGATGTATTGTTGTCTCTTTGTGGTGTTGTCTGATGTATTGTTGTCTCTTTGTGCTGTTGTCTGATGTATTGTTGTCTCTTTGTGCTGTTGCCTGATGTATTGTTGTCTCTTTGTGGTGTTGTCTGATGTATTGTTGTCTCTTTGTGGTGTTGTCTGATGTATTGTTGTCTCTTTGTGGTGTTGTCTGATGTATTGTTGTCTCTTTGTGGTGTTGTCTGATGTATTGTTGTCTCTTTGTGGTGTTGCCTGATGTATTGTTGTCTCTTTGTATTGTTGTATCTTTGTGGTTTGTCTGATGTATTGTTGTCTCTTTGTGGTGTTGTCTGATGTATTGTTGTCTCTTTGTGGTGTTGTCTGATGTATTGTTGTCTGATGTATTGTTGTCTCTTTGTGGTGTTGTCTGATGTATTGTTGTCTCTTTGTGGTGTTGTCTGATGTATTGCTGCCATGCTGTGTTGTTGTCTTTAGGTCTCTCTTTATGTAGTGTTGTGTTGCTGCCATGCTGTGTTGTTGACTTTAGGTCTGTCTTTTTGTAGTGTTGTGTTGCTGCCATGCTGTGTTGTTGTCTTTAGGTCTCTCTTTATGTAGTGTTGTGTTGCTGCCATGCTGTATTGTTGTCTTTAGGTCTCTCTTTATGTAGTGTTGTGTTGCTGCCATGCTGTGTTGACTTTAGGTCTGTCTTTTTGTAGTGTTGTGTTGCTGCCATGCTGTGTTGTTGTCTTTAGGTCTGTCTTTATGTAGTGTTGTGTTGCCGCCATGCTGTGTTGTTGTCTTTAGGTCTCTCTTTATGTAGTGTTGTGTTGCTGCCATGCTGTGTTGTTGTCTTTAGGTCTCTCTTTATGTAGTGTTGTGTCGTCTCTCTTGTTGTGATGTGTGTTTTGTCTATATCTTTACTTCCCGGCACTGCAGGAGGCCTTTTGCCTTTAGGGAGGCCGTCATTGTAAATAAGAATGTGTTCTTTAACTGACGTGCCTAGTTAAATAAAAAGGGTAAACTATATATACATAGTATATGTATATACTATATACAGTATATTATACTCTATTGGCAGATGTGCTTTGGAACTATCCAAATGAAGTGAAACACAAGTTGAGCTTCGTTGACAGTCTACAGACTATCGACCTCACATTCAACTATGTATCAACTGATGAACCCTTTAGTTTCCCCTCTGTAGATATGCTTTGGGACGATCCATATAAAGACTGTTTATTTAAGTTAATATGCAGTAATCACTCAACACATCCTAAATCTGTAACTGTTGCTGGGATGAATGAAATGGCCATTTTAGGACACAGGAGCAGATGGAGAAATGCACCAAGAGGGAAACAAACTGTCACTATATTTAAACTTGTCTTTCCTGTTGGGAAACAAACTGTCACTATATTTAAACTTGTCTTTCCTGTTGGGAAACAAACTGTCACTATATTTAAACTTGTCTTTCCTGTTGGTGATGAAGAAACGCATCAGAGGCATAGTTTTAAAGTTCATATTTGAATGAACCCCTTAGAGTCTGGGTCAACCTATAGAACATTGACCCAGTCCTCAAACTCCTCCTCAGTCATCCAGGTGTAGAGGCTGGAGTGGGACCTCTAGAACATTGACCCAGTCCTCAAACTCCTCCTCAGTCATCCAGGTGAAGAGGCTGGAGTGGGACCTCTAGAACATTGACCCAGTCCTCAAACTCCTCCTCAGTCATCTAGGTGAAGAGGCTGCTGTTGGACCCTCATGCACACAAAAACACAAGCAAGCAGATAAACACACACACATATTCACAGGTACTTTACAGGTCAGTGATTGGAATGGAAGATGGGTTAGAAGAGACAGAATGGTCCAGGGACTATAGAGACAGAATGTTCCAGGGACTATAGAGACAGAATGTTCCAGGGACTATAGAGACATAATGTTCCAGGGACTATAGAGACAGAATGGTCCAGGGACTATAGAGACAGAATGGTCCAGGGACTATAGAGACAGAATGGTCCAGGGACTATAGAGACAGAATGGTCCAGGGACTATAGAGACAGTTCTGTTAGAAGAGACAGAATGTTCCAGGGACTATAGAGACAGAATTGTACGGGAACTATAGAGACAGTTCTGTTAGAAGAGACAGAATGGTCCAGGGACTATAGAGACAGAATGGTCCAGGGACTATAGAGACAGAATGGTCCAGGGACTACAGAGACAGAATGGTCCAGGGACTACAGAGACAGAATGGTCCAGGGACTATAGAGACAGAATGGTCCAGGGACTATAGAGACAGAATGGTCCAGGGACTACAGAGACAGAATGGTCCAGGGACTACAGAGACAGAATGGTCCAGGGACTATAGAGACAGAATGGTCCAGGGACTATAGAGACAGAATGGTCCAGGGACTACAGAGACAGAATGGTCCAGGGACTATAGAGACAGAATGGTACAGGGACTACAGAGACAGAATGGTCCAGGGACTATAGAGACAGAATGGTCCAGGGACTACAGAGACATAATGGTCCAGGGACTATAGAGACAGAATGGTCCAGGGACTATAGAGACAGAATGGTCCAGGGACTATAGAGACAGAATGGTCCAGGGACTACAGAGACAGAATGGTCCAGGGACTATAGAGACAGAATGATCCAGGGACTATAGAGACAGAATGGTCCAGGTCCAGGAGACAGAATGGTCCTATAGAGACAGAATGGTCCAGGGACTACAGAGACAGAATGGTCCAGGGACTACAGAGACCGAATGGTCCAGGGATCTTCTGTTTTTTGGGAATATTACCAGAGACCAGAGACGTTTTCCTATTTTTAGGTCGGCCTTGCTTTAACACAGGAGTCTAAACCCTATGTATCACACACACACACACACACACACACACACACACACACACACACACACACACACACACACACACACACACACACACACACACACACACACACACACACACACACACGCACACACACGTCCCATCCCTCCCTCGTTCTCTTAGCAGCTCCTTCCAGGGAATCCTGGTCTGCTGATTGCTGCATTTAAAGAGATTGAATAAGAGGGGCGAGAGAGGGAGAGGGAGCGAGAGAGAGAGAGAGAGGAAGAGAGAAATAGAGAGAGAAGACCAGTGGAACTAAAAGTACATGAAAGTGAAGTCATTAATCTTTGCCTTCCCCTCCTCCTCTCCACTCCACTTCTC